>NC_044066.1:7926702-8008275 GCF_902167405.1 Gadus morhua | reverse complement strand
GTCGCCGCCGGCCTCGTTACGTCATCACCAGTGTGTGTGTGTGTGTGTGTGTGTGTGTGTATGCCGCTTCGAGATCAATTCAAAACATACATGAATTTATATGTCTAGTTTTGGAAGGGTGTCTAGAGATTTTCTATTGTTAGGCCTTTGACACGTAAGATCAAGACATTTCAATGGCACGTTTAAAGTAACTCAAGTTAGTGTTATATAACAGTGTAAGCTGAACGATACTTCATTTAGCATGCTACGTCAATGTAGAAGAGCTAGCTAGCCACCATACGCTGTCTTCGGTCTCGACAACGTGATCAACCATTCTTCTGTATTTATAACGGATTTGGATCCTATTCACTATGAAGTGCCATTATGAAATCTTGGGGGTGAAACGGGATGCAGGAGACGATGATCTCAAGAAAGCCTATCGCAGATTGGCATTGCAATGGCATCCTGGTGAGTTTATACCCTGGTGAAGTTCTACGGACGACAGGGACTTTATCAAGACAATTGTTCCATCAGGATCAGCTCAGACGTTCTCCCGAGTATGATTGAGCTTTTCTTTAACACAGATCATTGTGCGCACTCTGATTGCTACATTTTATGATCCGTCAATTTGTGATCATATACATTTACAGTTTTGAATGTGTTATGAACTCTGAACATGATACATTTTTCTCATTGAACAGACAAGAACTTGGACAATGCTGAAGAGGCATCAGAGCACTTCAAACTCATCCAGGCAGCCTACGAGGTTCTGAGTGACCCGCAAGAAAGAGCCTGGTACACGATTAACACAAACTCCACATTATCGATTTGTATACTTATTATAGCTGCACATGTGACCCATCTACTATACTCTTGGGAATCTAGTGATCACATTGGAAGCGAGTGAGGTTGAGGGCACATAGGAGAGTTGACCTCTTTCTGCCAAACTACCAAAGTACAGAATGAAGAGCTCTAAACAATCCATCTTTGCCCTATTTCCATGGCAGGTATGATAACCACAGGGAGGCCCTGCTGAAGGGAGGGGTGAGCGGGGAGTACAAGGACGACAGCGTGGACCTGCTGCGGTTCTTCACAGTCACCTGCTACTCCGGCTTCGGGGACGATGAGAAGGTGGGTCGGCTGTTAATGCTCTGATTATCAGCATAGCTAGCTACTCACAAAGCAGGGGGACACATAAGGGTCAGACTGACTGTGCTGTTTGGAGTGTTTCATTTGTGTCATGGAGGTTTTTATCTGTATGAAAGGGTTGCTATTACAGAACATTAAAACATTATTAATTGAAGTAAAAGTCGATTGGAGTGTGACGGTGTGTACTTGTCCCTACCCCCAACATTTATTTAGGTTTATGCATGAGCTTTCCTTTCATTTGAAGTTATGCACACGTTTTTTCTATATTCAATATATTGGAATCATTGCATACATATTTTTAATTGTGGGCTTGGGTCTAGTTGACTGATCTTCCAGTTTATTACCAACAGGGTGCAGCATAAGTCTATTGTCTTCCAGGTATGGGGCTGTTTTGGGATATTGAATGATCTATATTGTTAAGCCCTTTGAGAGAGACTGAAGAAAAATACTTATTTTGAAATATTTTTTATGTTAGTAGCAGCATTACTAAAATTATTGTGCAAAGTTATTGCACACAACAAGATTATGTGCAATAATTAATATTGAAAATATTTCAGAAATCAAGTTCAATATACTGTGAAATGATGCAGATCACCTCGCTGTTGTTCGTTGTCCCTCTCCCATTTCTTAATCTTCACTTTCCCCAGGGTTTCTACACTGTGTACCGCGGTGTTTTTGAGTCCATTGTCAATGAGGAGATGGAGCACAGCAAGGAGGAAGACGAGGATGACGAGGAAAGCTTCCCCTTCTTCGGAGACTCCCTGAGTGACTACGATACGGTGAGTCATCGGCGAAGAGCCCGCCATCAGGGCGTCCCAATGCTCAGAGAAATGCTCAGCCTTTAAATAGCATACATTTGTGAAATAATAAAGATAGGCTAAAACAACCAAGAATTATGAAGTTTAGGGGCAAAGACGAAATCATTACAGCTGAGATATTCGATGTTCTCATATTCAATCGTTTCGTAACATTTCTGTACTCGGATCTCATAGCGTGAACGTAAGCATATCAAAACTAACATCATCATTAGTAGTTTGCAAGGAAAGACCTAATTCACAGTTCAACCTCTTCTTACTCCACATCTAGCATTTCATTAGCCAACAATTTGATACTGTAATCCTTAAACAATAAACAAGCCTACTCCAACGATCAATACGCAACGTCAAAACCAGAATCATGTGTGTATATAACACAACCAAGACCTGAGTGTTAACATATTTCCCAAAATCGTTCCCCCATCTGTCCACCAGGTGGTGCACCTGTTCTACGGCTACTGGCAGAGCTTCTGCACGCGCAAGAACTTTGCCTGGAAGGAGGACTACGACACGCGGCAGGCGTCCAACCGCTGGGAGAAGCGCGCCATGGAGAAGGAGAACAAGAAGGTGCGCGAGAAGAACCGCAAGGAGCGCAACGAGCTGGTGCGCCAGCTGGTGGCGTACGTGCGCAAGCGGGACCGCCGCGTGCAGGCCCACAAGGTGCTGGTGGAGGAGCAGAACGCTGAGAAGGCCAAGAAGGCGGAGGAGCTGCGGCGGCAGCAGAAGCTGAACCATGCCAAGTGGGTGTTGCAGGGTGGGGTTGGGTGGAGGGGTGGATGGGTGGCTGGAGGGACTGAAGGGCCAGACAAGATGAATAAATGGACTGGGTGAATGGATGCAATGGATGGATCAATGTAATTGGATGGATGGAGACGAGATTAACTGAAGGACTGGAGAGATGGATCAATATAATTTGATGGAAGGATGGATGGAAGATGAATTGGAACGGATGGACTGGACGTATGGATTGTTTGTCGACCCTGTATGGAGGGTCGACGGATGAACGAAAGCCTGAAGAATAGTAAGGAATGGACCGATGGCTGGATGAGATTGGCTGATTGGTCGAAGCAGTTGTATAGCAGAGCATACTTGGAACATGCAACGTACCGTAAACGGTTCTCTTCTTGGTGGGAGGAACGCGACGAGGCCTTCTCCGCCTGGTCGGTTTTGCTCCCAGGTCGTGTCGGGTGTTCCTGTGTGTGCGTGACCTTGTGGCCTCGCGCCGTGTTCCCCCAGGCTCGCGGGCGAGTACAAGGAGCAGAGCTGGGCGGCCATGTCAGAGCTGGAGAAGGAGCTGCAGCAGATGGAGGCGCAGTACGGGAAGGAGTTCGGGGACGCCTCGGAGAGCGAGGAGGAGGAGAGCGTCGACGGGCAGGAGAAAACCAACGGAGGAGAAGGTCGGGCCGCACGGCATTTTGTTTGGGCCTCCTTGGTTCTTATTTGGTGCACATTTATTAATGCGTAACTGCAGAAAACAAACATTTCAGTATAATTCTATTCGTTTCTGAATCAGGAATTGAGTCAGTTTAGGGAGTAGATTTTCATTATGAATGTAAAGGGCCATGGAAGTTAGGGTTCACGATGAAAACTATTATTTCCTGTCGGGATTAATCCATATCTTGTCTTATGTTGTAATCCATTTGGATGGTACGTGCAAGTTGTAAATTGCAAATCTCCCAGCTTTCTTGCGGAATTTGCAGAGGCACGTCCCCTTTTGGTCGGGGTATCTTTCCCGTTTCTCATTGGCAAGTCATTGTTATTGTTAGCCACATAAGCCTCTTTAGCAAACCAGCTCGAAAACAATCAACCCAAGTTTACATTGTATTGCACACACAGCAAGACCGTGCAATGCATAAATTGGTGACCGGCATAAAGAAGCAATGTAATCAAATGTGTAAAAGCATTTAAAATCTACATTAATCACCAACGTGATACAAATACAAAGTAAATTAATCTATTTACGGGCGCAGCCATTTTTGTTGACGAGTAGTACGTTCGGCATAACTGAACTCGCTCTACTTTCAAAGCGACGAGATATTACGACCAGGAGGAGAGTGGGTCTGACTCAGTGAAATGCCGCAAGAAAGCTGGGAGATTTGCAACTTACAACTTGCACGTACCGGTGCACCATCCAAATGGATTACAGCATTATTGTGAGTGTCTTTCTTTCTCTCTTGTGGCGGGATTTTATGACTGCAGGCGGACCTGATGATGATGATGAGTTGGCGGTTGAATACTACGATGACCTTTACTGTCCTGCGTGTGATAAATCCTTCAAGTCGGACAAAGCGTGAGTAGCTCACGTCATCATTCACTTCACTAGACCTTGAGAAGATCTTGCCTTTTATTAGACTTATTGAAACCTTGATCTGAGAGCTGTGTATTTCTCTTCTGCCGTGCGCCATGCGTCATCAACAGAATGCTGAACCACGAGAAATCCAAAAAGCACAAGGAGTTGGCGGCGTTACTACGGCAACAGCTCGAGGAGGAAGATGACATGCTTGGCCTGAACTCTGAACGGAAAAGCAAGGGAGAGGAGGAGGAGGAAGAGGAGGAAGAGGTTGAAGAGCAGGGGCCAAGGACGAAGTATGTCTCTCGTCCATCCATACTGTGTTTTTAACATTACAACATTCTTGGAGTTTGGTATTCAGGGTGTGTCTTCCCCAACTCAGGCTGTCCAAAAAGCAGAAGAAGAAGAAGAAACAGAAGAAGGCGGAGCAAGTGAGTACACAGGCCGGGGCTCATTGGCTGGATGTGTGTAGTGACCTCCCTCGATATTTTACAGATACCGATATTCTTAAGCTGCTAAATGTGGAGGCGGATGTTGCTACATTGGTAGTCTTTGCATAGAAACACAGCCGCATGGCTTTTAAAGTAAAACGAATAAACACTAGTCGTTATTTTCCATTTCACTCCATTTTCGGGGGTAACGACAGCTGAAAAACTTTTAGAACGCTGTGTATGACGACACCATTCTGCCTCAGCAGAAAACTGCAGAAGTGGGAGAGGTGGTGGAGGAGACGAAGGAAGAGAAGGAGAAGAAGGAAGAGGGGGAGATGAAGGCAGAAGAGTCAGCCCAATCGCCCGAATCGGCCCAGTCCCAGTGTAAAGATGAGTCCGAACCAACGAACGCGTCCACACCGGAGTCCCATGGCCAGGCTACCCCTCCCCCCACAGAGGTCAAAAGGTGAGCAACTCAATTATTAATCAAATAATGTACAAACACAATGTCCTGGGCCCGGAATGGAATTCCCTGCCTGAGCGATAATAACGTCCACTAATCCTGCCTGCCATTTAAATAACACCCCCCCCCCCTCTCTCTGGTTGTCCACACGATGACCCAGTAGCTCTCCAGCTGTGACCAAGGGAAAGAAGGCAGGAGGAAAGGAGAAGAAGATTGTCCCGATGAGCTCCACAGAGAATAACCATGAGGTAGGCATTGTAGTCTGCAATGATTTATTACTTTATTATAATTACAGTGTATTGTCAACTGTCGGAGATCCATCTGGCTGGGTTGGTTAATCAGAGTAACCATGAGGTAGGCATTGTATTGTGTATGATTTAGATTATAATTTAAGTGTATTGTTAACTCATGGCCTGATGTCTATCTCTGTGCATTATTCACTAAAATGTTACAATTTATTTAAAAATAATTGGATGGTAATTTAAAGTAGATCACTTCTTATTTGATTTTGATTGACTCAAATGGTCTATCTAAATCTCTAAGCAGTTAAGTTGGCAGCATACTTCCAGAGAAGTGGATTTTATTTCAGAGACCAAAGAAATCCTTCACAGACTAACTTGTTTTATCCTCAATGCGGTTCCGGTTGATGTCCATTCAGTTAGGACAATGCGGTCTCCATGGAGACGGGATTTAATGCCGCGTTTCCACTGCAGGGTGCGGAACGGATCGGATCGCAAAGGTGCGGTAGGGAGGGGGCGGTATAGCCCAGCTCAGTTCCGAGGTCGCGTTTCCACTGCCGACAGTACCCTTGGTGGTAGGCCGGATGTCGATCGCCGCGGCAGCTACGTAAACATCGTAAACAACGTCTTCCTCCCCAAGAATGCAGACGAACGTCTCCACCTGCTTGTTCGCCCAAGCAAGCTTTTTACGCGACATGTTAATTGTAAAGAATAATACCTCGAGGCTACTGTTTGTTTGTTTTTATCCCCGCGTCACCCGGAAGTGACGATTCTGTCGACCAATCAACGGAGGGGGGGTGTAGCTAGAATTTCACGGGACCCTTTCAGGCGTCTGGTCTCGTTTTGGGTACCGCAACGGAGGAGTCCCGAGAATGGGGCCGGAACGGGTACGGCAAAGTCCGGGTCACGCCCACTTTTGGCGGTGGAAACGCGACCCGACCCGCACCTTTGCGATCCGATCCGTTCCGCACCCTGCAGTGGAAACGCGCCATAAGAACCAAATGAAATCACCTCGCCCCCCTCTCTATGTGACATTGCGGTTACCTGTGGAGATTTCAGAAAGTTCGAAAATCTTGGCGCTGTAAGAAGTGCTGAATCTTTGTGATATATATTATATATATATATTATTTTTTTCCACATGGAATTTCTAAAGCATATAACATTTTAAACATCAGTTGACTGGATATGGCATCTTCAAAACCCCATATCATTCATTATGGTCATTATCTTCTAAACACATATTTCAAATATACTGCTCATTGATATATGGGTGTGTTTTCATCTCACACACTGGATGAGGAGAAATGCATTTCCCTCATCATACCCCTTCTGCAATGTCCTCCACAGAAGGACGGCATCATGCACTGCGTCACCTGCCACTACGAGTTCTCCACCAGGAACAAGCTGTTTGACCACCTCAAGACCACCGGCCATGCCACGCCCCTCTCCTCCTCTGGCTCCGCCCCCAAGAGCAAGAAGGAAAAAAAGAAAGCCAGATAACAGATCGAGTGCAGGACCCCAGAAGGGGTTTGACTTTTGCATGGATCCGAAGATGGAAATTCCCCTTACCTCAGAGGGGAAGGGAAAATGGACACACAAAGACACCTCAACAAGTGCTTTGAGATGCTTTTAGTTTTCCGTGTGGCGGTGTGTGTTGTGCATTGTATATTTAAGAGATTGGTTTTTCTGTACATCGACATGTCCTTTATTAGAAATAATGCATTTCATCCTACGTCATCACGTCGGAAAGTAAGAATTAGTAAGAATATGTATTGCGTTGATACTGGTGGTATTCAGAAATTGGAAGAGAAAAACAATTCGTTCCAATAGATTCCGCTTCATATTTTCCTTTTCCGGTCGACAATAGCAGGCTTTTTTATTTTTCATCATTCACAGCATGTGAAATGCCATATACATATTGGACTGAAATTTGCCCAAATTAAACCTAATTCTAATACAATCTGGGCTGTACATGATTAAAAATGGTCGGTCAGTCCATAGAATAATTTGTTATATCAAATCAAAACATATACGTGCCAGACACCTATATTAAAATCCAAAGTTGTACAATGAAAGTAAAGAAGTATAATTTGTCAATCATAAATTGTGTCTGTAGTAGTAGGTGCTAGGGTGATTGACAGGTGGCTGCTCTCTGGTGACCATGTCCCACATGACCAGGTGGCAGGTTGACAACAGCCTTCATCCAAGCAGCCATGACAGGCTGGACTAAAAAATAAAGACCCTGTAAACATGTATTTGACCTTTGACCGGCAACAGTGTGGGCTAAATGAGCCGATTGGTCGGTGTTGAGTTGGGGTTGATTCTTGCAGGCGTATGTTTGGAGACGGCGGGCCACAGGTGGGTGTCGCTATCGTCTGTCCATGTAGTTCTGGATGGATCTGTCGAAGACCGCCAGGAAGTAATCCGCGTCGTCCTTAGTGACGCACATCGGAGGCTGGACCCTGAAGTTCTTTAGTCATAACCAGAACAACAATGATGAGGAGAAGCATTAAAAAGGTTCAAATGTACTGTCCCCTAATGCCTACAGCCTACCAGTAGGCCTACATTAAGATGCCTCTACCCCTCAGCTGCTTATTAACACATCTAAAATATTGTTTTTATCAATGAGTGCTAAATGACATGATATTAATAGATCAAGGGTCTGCTGAATGACTCGGTTGTTGTAGAGTAAGGGCTAAATTACTATAGCGATAGCGTAGCCGTCTCCTATTCAGCTGAATGGCTATTTAGCTGAATGGCTAAAAAGTAATACAGTAAGCAGATTTAAGACTTGATTATAAAGTCCTGCTGAATGACTACATAATAATAAGTAGGGTAGGGTCTGCTAAAGGACTAAACATTAACATAGTGGTGGTTCAAGATGTCTCTCACCTGTCCGTACACGCCTCCCTTCCCTATGAGCACCCCCATGTCCTTGGTCTCCTCAAAGATGTCGTTCATGGCCGCGGGAGACAGAGGGGTTCTGCTCACCTAATGGGTCATCAAGTGTTCCCATGAACCGTCAGAAGAACACTCAATAAAACAAAAAGAGAACCACCAGCACTGGTTTTCTTTTTACTAAACATAATACCAAAGGTATAAGCAGAGGGACACACACACTCAAACATTCATGCACTTTCCAACAATGCTCCCCAAAGCTAATCTTAATGTTAATAGTGGAAGTGGAAGAACCAGAGACGTCGGAGAACCCGACGCAGTCGTTTGAGATTCATAATCGTCCGGGGCGCACCCAGCTTTTGGCCATGATAATATCTATTATATGATATAGATATCGATGCATAATATGATCTTATTTAGATATAGAGCTCCAGGACTCCCGCCGGAGCGCCCCGGAGTGCTGCCATTATTTACAGAAGACGGCCAAAAGCTGTGTGCGCCTCGCCATTGCGATACATCCACTGTAAACACAGAGCATGGTACCATGGCTGCAAGCTGATCAGGGCCAAACCCCCACCCTCTACCTTGACCCGCCACGTTTGTGGAAAGCTCATTGTGGTAATGGCTCGTAGTGGCTGTAATTCTTGAACGTCTTCAAGTAGACCTACTGTATAGGGGCCCAAAAACAGCTATATAAAAGCATTCATAAGTAGCATGCCTATGACCTTTAACAACAAAGAATTAGGTTGAGTGCAAAACAACATATTATATGACTTTTTTCTTGTTCAAAAGAAGCTTATTTGAAGATAACAATTTTTGAACCAGGTTGCAGTCAGATTGTTGAATTTGTGAAATATCATATCTGGAGGACTATATTAGGGAGTCAACTGCATATAAATTAATTTGACACACTCCTGACCCATGCAACCGGGCGAGAGTCCATTTGGAGGGATTTTTAAAAGCCTTTTTATCCTCCTCCGCACGTTGATTGAGCACGTGAGAGAGCGAGAGCGAGAGAGAAACGTGCGTCTTGCGTCAAACCTTCCCAGGTACGAAGTCCGGTTTCACCATGGACATAATAAAGGAGGATTACACCGAATTCTGCGACCCACCGAAAAGTGTGACCCCAGGGGGCGCTGTTGCACATTTTCTGCAACATGCACGTGTGCATTATATCAAAAACATAAATATAACATAAGATCTCCCCCCACCGGTGGGTCTTTCTTTTATTGATACTAACATTAATTCCAAACAGCATTTTACACAGTAGCCTATAATAGGAAATACTCAAAGGTAAATCAGCGTAATTTAACACTGAGCTTTTGATGGGTAAAGAAGCAACGGTGAAGGACCCTACTAAACGCCCTATCCATTGTATGGGTCTGTGAAATGCAAATCAAATCAAATCAAATGTATTTATCAAGCACCTTTAATAAAAAAGGTAAGGGGTTGGGGGGAGATCTTATGTTTTATTTATGTTTTTGTCATGCCTGTCTACGCTTCAAACTCGTGCATATTGCAGAAAATATGCAACAGCGCCCGCTGGGGTCACACTTTTCGGTGGGTCGCAGAAGTCGGTTTAACACCGGCCCCGGCCCTCACCTTGTCCTCCACCATCTCCACCCCGATCTGCAGGCCCTTGCCGCGGACGTCGCCGATGATCTCGTGCTTGTCGCGGAGCTTGGCTAGCTCCGTCAGGAGATAGGTGCCCACGACGAGGCTGTTCTGCTGCGTGCCGTCCTCTTTCATAACCTGTCGAGAGGAATGGGGGGGGGGTGGGGTTCACTGTCACTGTTAACTTTTGTAGTTAATGTACTAAATGAAACAACACAATGAATACCCACGTCCAAGACTGATGAGGCGATGGAGCAGGCCATGGGGTTTCCTCCGTACGTGTTGAAATGAGCTCCCTTGCTGAAGGCAGCAGCGATTTCTTAGACGAAAAGGAGCAAAGATAATCAGTACTCGAGACTCAGGATCTCTCACAACGTGCATTTAGCTCAATAGTGCTCATGGTAGTCCAGGTCGTGGTCAACACTCTACTGCATTAACCCTGTCAGATACAACCAGCCCACTCCTGCCACAACTGAAGTGCACCGCAGAGTCGCCATCTTTACACATTCACCTGCCCAGAAGATCAAAGTCAAGAGTAGCAGTTTTACTTATTTACTTGTGTGTACTAATTGCTGCTACAAACCATAGGGACCCGAATCACCATGGACACGGGATTGTATTTTATAATCTAATATTATTATTATAATATTATTATAGAATTATATAATTACCCTTACCTGACATCCAGGTCCATGATTTTATTTGAGACTCAGTAAGAATACAGGAAAACAGCCAAACACAGAATTTAGACTAGGAACTAAACCTGCTCTTATTTTAAAACTCAAGCACATGGAGTTCAAGCCAACGAACTCCATGTGCACCAACAATCAGAAGGAGGACACTGAGTTCATTGCAGCACATGCCTCCTTGGCTCTTTCACAAGAACCATTTATGTAATCCATTAAGGATTACGTTTATTAACTAGCCAATAATTACCAACAAAGGGCTTGTTTCATCTCCATTTTTCTGAAGGCTTGCTGGTTGTTGTGGTGCGGTCTCACCCGGTGTCGTTACAAGCGCCCCCATAGGGAAGCCACCAGCGATGCCCTTTGCCATGGTCACTATATCAGGCATCACCTCGTGGCCTTGGAAACCCCAGAAGTGGCTCCCGGTTCGTCCAAATCCAGTCTGGACCTGGTGGATATAAAAACATGTCAAGTGCGCTTTAGTTGCTTTATGATTGTTTAATTTGTGTGCTTAAAGGTGCTGTAGGTTGTAGTGTCAAGGGCTTTTATTTGATCGTTATCGGTTAGAAATGGCATAGCCATGAAATGGCTTGTGAGTTGAATGTGCAGGCTTCTGTATGAGACAATCTGAATTATATACTGCTCCCAGCTCATTTCTGACCAATAAGGGTATCGCTTCCCTGGTTCTGGGAGTCCATCTTGCATGGCAATCAAAGGTGGATGATTGCACGCTCGGTTAAAACATCTTGCTCTTTTCTCAGCTTTTTTGCCCACTCTCTGCCCATCCCTCAAATCTGGCCTACACAACCTTCTACAACACATCTATTGTGTTGTACCAACTAACCCTAACATCTATTTGGCGGGCCTATGATTGGTAATGGCATCACAAAGTAAATGACAAAATTAGTAATATAAAAAATAGAATGGACGCTATAAAATTGTGCCAAAATATTCAGCGATCTGAATAGGGTCCATATTACATTGACCGTTTTTAAGATTCAGATACAACCAGCACACTCCTTCCACACATGAAGTGCATTGCAGTCTCCACATTCACCAGGCCAGATGATCACAAGTCAAGAGCAGTAGTTTACTTATTTACTTGTGTGTACTAATTACTGCGGCAGAAGGAAACACCATAGCTTTTATCCTGTCATCACACACAGGATAAAACATGAAATAAATGCAATCGAAATAACGCTCAAATATTCAGCAATCTGAAAAAGTGGTGAGATGAAATCACGCATAGAGTCAAAGTAAGGGGGTGTTTATTTCACCTCATCAGCGATGCAGACGCCTCCTCTCTCCCGCACCCTTTGGTAGGCCTGCTTCAGGTAGTCTTTGGGGTATTGCACCGCTCCCCCTACGCCCTGCTCAGCCAAGTCCAAAACAACACAAATATGTAAAGATTATGCAGAGAGAACATCATTTAAAAGGAAGTTTGATGATATGAATTATGCATTTGTACTACAACATTGAGACCTGTACACAAACAGGTATGGCTGGTACCTGAATAGGCTCCGCAAAGAACGCAGCCACACGAGAAGGAAGGCTGGTGGCAAACGTCTCGTCAAGTTGCCCGATATACTTATCGTTGGCCATGCATTGACCTAGACCACAAAAAGAGATAATGGAGAGATGTGATTCATTTTAAAACAAAATGTGGTTAATTCAAAGAAGAAAGAAGAAAGACATATTGAGCGAGACTTGGTTCAGCCATGCATTCCACCGCTGTCCACTACTCTTGGTGACTGCCTAATGATATCTCTTCTCTGATTGGTTCTGATGGCTGGCCACTACCTCACTAAGAGAGGCCCCTGCTCCCGCTCAACCAAACACCAAACTTTACCATGAGGCATTTGAAGCAGTTTGCTTATTTGATTAGGTCTTTCAATTTCTGGGTTGTCGTTAGGGGTGAATGCCATTACTGCAAGTTACTTTGGATAAAAGTGTCTAAATAAAGTGTGTCTAAATAAATGCAATGTAAAAGAACAGATAGGTCAATCTGGAATATCCTCTAGTTGTTTTTTAACAAGGTTCCTTGCATTGTTTTCAAATGAATGCATTAAACTATTTTTGGATGCACTTGTCGTAAGCAGTGTAAACCACACTGCCAAGAAGCGTCCGTCAGTGAGTGAGGGACCATTCCAAACATGACATTCCGTTGAAAGTCAATCATCTACATCGGGAGACTTTGACTTCCAACCAAACCGCCATGACCCAACGCCTCGACCAAAAGCTCTGCCCAAAAGCTTATTTTCAGGCCACAGTCCCTTACAATTATACCCAAGATAAGGGGAAAGGATTTCCACACAGTGCCACGTGATCCTGTTCAACCAACCAACAAACCAGTGTAACACTCAAACCAGTACAGTTGGACCGCAGACCTCACCGTACTACAGTACAGTTCTGTGTTAAATAGACGGAGGGTCAAAGATCTCCCGGCTCTACCCCTAGATGTGGGTTCACTCTCTGCTGAGGCACAGGGATGTAGGTTGGAGGAAACGAGAGGTTGGATGTTGATGTACATTCAGTCTGATCAATACCTTACAACAGGAAATAGACTGGGTTTTTTGTCAGCTGTGCGTTACCTTGAGGGCAATCGCAGGTCCGGATGGTCTGTACCGGGGAGTCCCGGCAGTGACTCCCTCCCCAGGGCCCTCTGAACACATCAGGACACATGGTCTATTCAGTGGACAAAGGCTGTGTCAGCTGGAACCGCATGCACATCACACCCGTGCAGCAATATGTAGGCCTGGGATACAAATATCCCAGGGATTTATTAAAAACTCCATGTCCATTGTTTGGCGGATGTTTTCCCCCCTAAAGAGACAGTTAATGTGCAGGGGGGGGGTTGGGTATCCTGTTCATTGATGGAGACAGTTAGAATGTGGATGTTGGGGTTTGAACCCAAAAGCTTTAGCTGGGAGTCAAAACCATCCTATCCTCTTATTCTATTTCCCCTCAGGATAATATAGTGACACTGTGCTGATGATTATGGGGTTTGTTTATAGTTTTGCGAGCGCATACGTACTGTGGTGCAGCCTCCGTTGGCAACGGGGTACTTGTATGCCGAGTTGGAGGTCAGCGCCATGGTTTGGGGGCTACCACCGTGGTATGACCCTCTGGAAGAGACAGTTGTGTCATTGGTTAATTCCTTTTTTGATTGCTATTTATTCTCAAAATGTAACCAGCTGGCAGGAGGAAATACAAGCGTTGCCCGGGTGATGTCACTGCTTACCATACTTGTGGTATGAAGTGACCGCCCCTTGAACTACTTCAGCCAATCAAGAAGCCTTATTGCAGTAACCAGTGGTTTAACCAGTGGAGCTGCCCATATAGACGCAGGACAAACACAGGTTTCGCTCCTAATAATGGGTCTGCTATCTTTGTATACCAGGGCGCTGGTTGTAAACTTATCTCCACTAATCTGGTCTGCTACACGTGTTCTGGTACACTAAGTAGCAGACCCATCATGAATGTAATAAAAGACACCCGTGTGTATCTGAAATGGTCTACTGTGTTTAACTTATTGAAAATAATTGTTAATTTCTATGTCAACATAGTCGATATTTTCTGCTAAATTATAAATACATTTAACATGCATTCATTTTTTTACTTTTCCTTTTTTTTTTAATTATCTAGCATCTATGACGATGTGAAGCACCTGGAGTCTGCCTCGTGTATGAAAAGTGCGATATAAATAAAGTTGCCTTGCCTTGCCTATATGATCTCATATTATGAAAAGTATATCCATGAAAGTAGATAAATGAGACCACCTGAGGGTGATGATGTCATGGTTGCCTGTGTGAAGTCTGGCCATTAGCATAGCTAGGTCGTTAGCCTCGGAGCCACTGTTGGTCAGGTAGACCACCTAAAGGAGGAAGAAGACCAACTATTATTTATTATTTATCTTATATTGTAGATCGTCATGGTTGGCGAAGAGAATGAGGGTGACAATGATGCATTTTCAATGTGTAAATGAAATATGTTCAAATTATTATTTTTAAATATTTTCTTCCATAAACGGAGACCTAGTAATTGAAAGAAATGTACTTTGATTCCGAAAACTTTAAAAGGGCAGCAGGCGCCTCTGACCTTGAGGGGGTCTGGGAGGAGAGAGGCCAGTTTCTCGCAGTACTCCTGCAGAGGGGGGGTGACGTAGATGCAGGTCGTGTGCCATAACCTCTTCATCTGGGCCACCGCGACAGCCGTCACCTTCCTGATACAAAAGAAATACATGGAAGAATTGCTTCGCATTTACATTAAGGGTATTTCGCTATTTTTGAGGCTTTTATCCAAAGCGACTTATAACCAACATACACACGTTCACACACCGACGGCGGAGTCGACCATGCCAGGCGACAGCCAGCTCGTCGGGAGCAGTTAGGGTCAGCTAGGAGGTGCCGGGGTTGAACTAGCAACCTCCTGCATACAAGTCAACCCGCTCTACCTCCTAAGCTCACACTGCTTGTGCTGCTATTCATGTCATCTTTTCTTCGCCCTGCTTTCCTGTCTCTTCACTGTCCATGACGCAATATACATATATATATATATATATATATATACACACACTAATGTACACGATAAATATAATCATGGAATAGATCCAAACAAGCCACAGATCCCTTAACGTTTAAAAAAGTCTGCTCGTTCTAAACGAGTCAACAGCGTAACGTTGAGGCGAGTGAGGAGAACAGTGCGGTGTCGACGGGGTCTTACGGATGGCAGTGTCCTACGCTGACGGTGGCCACTCCCGCAAAGAAGTCCAGGTAGCGCTTGCTGTCCGTGTCCCACAGCCACTGCATGTGGCCCTGGTGGATGAACACCGGGCTCTTGTAGGAGGTCACCTTCATGGTCATGGGGTGGCAGTTGAGCTTGCGGATCTCAATCATGCGCTGCTTGGACATGCCCTGCAGAGAGGACGAGAGGGAACGACAGAGAGAGAGAGAGAGAGAGAGAGAGAGACAGAGAGAGAGAGAGAGAGAGAGAGAGAGAGAGAGAGAGAGAGAGAGAGAGAGAGAGAGAGAGAGAGACCCCCGTGAATCATTTTTGTTGTTTTTGGTTGTTTGCCTATCTATTCTCCACACTTCACAAGTCCTCACAAATCATTGGTGCACTAGTTGAACAGGTGCTCACTTGATGTTTCAGAGGTTTGAAGTCACATGGAGGCATTGGAGGAAGGTCATGTGACTTGTGTGCTGCTTTCTGACAGGCTGCCCCTGTGGAAAGGTATTGCGGAAAGAGATTATCTACTTGTTGCTTTTAATGCATTAATTTAACATCCCTTTCCTCGCACAGCTCACCTTTGTTACATTTTATGCACTGTGTTTGCCATAGTATATTATCAGATGTGCAGTATAACGTGATCATTATGCACAGTGACTTATATGCAAGGGTCATATACTGTATGTAGGTCATGATAAAACACAGTAGTTACAATGAGTAAATACAATTAAAAAGCAAGTGTAAAACACTTAAATCATGCATTTGATTTTTTACATTTACAGTAGTTTGCAGACCATCTTCTGGCACTTTACCAATAGTTTTGAGTTGATGTTTTAGCAAGTCTGAAACCACAAACATGGCGTAAACTTACCACTGGCACGGTGGAATTTGGCCAAAGCGGCCAAATTACAAGTTTTTGACATTCTGCTACCAACATGTGGTACCCTTGTCAAGCGAGGGACAGCCTTCAGCATGCTGGCGGTAGGTTCTTCTGCTTCTATCCAGACACTGCAGGTTCGTCCTCAACAGATAGAGCGATGGTGGGCGGGAGGAATCCAGCCAATCACACCGCGACAACCATTATTTACGTGCACCTAAGTGTCAATCATAAACCCACTGTTTCGGAGACATTGATATAGTTCCTTTACCCATTTTCAAATCACAATAAAGCAAAGCTTTCCCCTAATTATAAAAATACATTAAGCTATTAGCGATTCTTTTTTCTTTTTTTTTTACGGGTAGGCACAAAGGCTGCATTCCAATTAGGTCAGGGAGCGACGTGGGGCCCCTTTATTCTATCCACCGAATTCCGTTGCCCTGGGATCTTTTTGTAACGGAGCTCTCTGGCTCCGCCCCAAGCGCAAGAAGGAAACGAAGAAACCCAGATAACAGGACCCCATAAGTGGTTTGACTTTTGCATGGATCCGGAAGATGGAAATTACCCTTATCTTCTTTAATAGGTCCACGAGAAGGAAGGGAAAATGGACACACAGACATCTCAACAAGTGCTCTGAGATGCTTTTAGTTTTCCGTGCAGCGGTGAGTGTTGTGCAAATATAGCCTATATTTAAGAGAGATTGTTTTTTCTGAAGGACTACATCTACGTGTTCTTCATTAGAAATAATGAACTTTATTCTACGTCAGAAAGTAAAAGTCTTTAATGCAGTTGAACCTTCCAGAAGGAACAAACGATTCTGTCCATAGATTCCGCTTGGTATTTTCCTTTTCCCGTCAACAATATAGCAGCCTTTTTTTTAAAATTATTTAATCATTCACAGCATGTGACATGCGAGTTATATACATATTGGACTCAAATTTGCCCAAATCAAACCTCATTCTAATAAAATCTGGGCTGTACATGATTAAAAATGGGTGGTTGGTCCAAAGAATAATTTGTTATATCAAATCTAAACATATTATCCGTGCCAGACGCCTATATTAAAATCCAAAGATATACAATGAAAGTATAGAAGTACAATTTGTGAATCATAAAATGTGTTCCTACAGCCAGCTTCCAATTGTCATTTTTAAAAACCGGCTACTTTACATGATTCTTTCTTCATACAGCGTAATAATTGCTATCAAGATAGATATTGATCACTTTTCCACACACTTCATCTGTCTTACTCTCATCTCTATCTCGCGTAGTCTATAGAGCTATCCATCTTTCTTCCTCTAAATGTCTCATTCTCCATCTCTCTCTTTCTATCTCTCAATAGAGTTATTTGTAGGTGCTAAGCTGATTGACAGGTGGCTTCTCTCTGGTGTTAAAATCCAATGCTTCTCACATGACCAGGTGGCAGGTTGACAACAGCCTTCATCCAAGCAGCCACGACAGAGGCTGGACTAAAAAAACAAAAAAAACATTCAGACACTGACAACATGTATTTGACCTTTGACCCCCGACGGTGGGGCTATAAAAAACGATTGGTCGGTGTTGAGTTGGGGTTCATTCTTGCAGGCGTATGTTTGGAGACGGCGGGCCACAGGTGGGTGTCGCTATCGTCTGTCCATGTAGTTCTGGATGGATCTGTCGAAGACCGCCAGGAAGTAATCCGCGTCGTCCTTAGTGACGCACATCGGAGGCTGGACCCTGAAGCTCTTTAGTCATAACGTAAACAACAATGATGAGAAGCATTAAAAAGGTTCAAATGTACTGTCCCCCAATGCCTACAGCCTACCAGTAGGCCTACATTAAGATGCCTCTACCCCTCAGCTGCTTATTAACATGCATCTAAGATTCATTTTTAATCAAAGAGGCTTAAAACAGTGCTAAATTACATATAATATTACAAATATAATATTAATAGAGCAAGGGTCTGCTGAATGACTTTGTTGTTGTAGAGTAAGGGTCGGCTAAATGACTATGTAGTAACAGAGTAAGGGTCTCCTAAATGGCTAAATAGTAATAAAGTATGCAGATTTATGAGTAGATAGTAACAATAAGGGTCTGATGAATGACTAAATAGTAATAAAGTAAAGTCCGCTTTATGACTAAACAGTAACAGAGTGGTATTAAACTGTAAAGATGTCTCTCACCTGTCCGTACACGCCTCCCTTCCCTATGAGCACCCCCATGTCCTTGGTGTCCTCAAAGATGTTGTTCATGGCCGCGAGAGACAGAGGGGTTCTGCTTACCTAATGGGTCATCAAGTGTTCCCATTAACCATTCAGAAGAACACTCAATATACCCCCCCCCCCCCCCCCCCCCCCCCCCCCCTCCCCCCGCAACACACACACACACACTGTTGCAGCGTTACAGCATAACTCGTTTGCGGTTAGGAAGAAGAGTAGCAAACCATTTCGGTTCCCTCAATCACTAATGGCGGCAAACAACACGACTGCCGCTCCAGGCTAATGGTTAACCTCGCCGTGACTCTCTCCAGAACCGTGCACCCTGAGGACACCGGGCCGAGAGGCTCTCTGAAGGGATTTGTCAAAGACCCATTATCTATTCCTCGGCACGTTGAAAGAGCACGTGTGCGAGTGAGAGAGAGAGAAACGTGCGTCTCACGTCGTCAACCCTTCCCAGGTACCAAGTCCAGCTGTGGGCCACCGGCCCTCACCTTGTCCTCCACCATCTCCACCCCGATCTGCAGGCCCTTGCCGCGGACGTCGCCGATGATCTCGTGCTTGTCGCGGAGCTTGGCTAGCTCTGTCAGGAGATAGGTGCCCACGACGAGGCTGTTCTGCTGCGTGCCGTCCTCTTTTATAACCTGTCGAGAGGAATGGGGGGGGGGGGGGGGGGGGGGGGGGGGTTCACTGTCACTGTTAACTTTTATAGTTAATGTACTAAATGAAACAGCACAATGAATACCCACGTCCAAGACGGATGAGGCGATGGAGCAGGCCATGGGGTTTCCTCCGTAGGTGTTGAAATGAGCTCCCTTGCTGAAGGCAGCAGCGATTTCTTAGAAGAAAATGAGCAAAGATAATCAGTACTCGAGACTCAGGATCTCTCACACCGTCCAATTAGCTCAATAGTGCTCATGGTAGTCAAGGTCGGGGTCAACACTCTACTGCATTAACCCTGGTTAAGATTCAGATACAACCAGCCCACTCCTGCCACAACTGAAGTGCACCGCAGAGTCGCCATCGTTACACATTCACCTGCCCAGAAGATCAAAAGTCAAGAGTAGCAGTTTTACTTATTTACTTGTGTGTAATAATTTCTGCTACAAACCATAGGGACCCGAATCACCATGGACACGGGATTGTATTTTGTAATAGTTATTTAACAATTATTCGCCAAAGGCTAAGGAGATAGTATTCATACACTATTCATGGAGTCTGAGGTGAATAATTGTTTTAGTATAGACTACACGTGAACACTCCAAAAATAAACAAGATAACACTTTTTGCCGGGATTTATTTGTTTTCATTAGTGGTTTATTGTTTTTTATTAGCGTGACGAGACGACCTTCACATGATGAAAACCATATCCCGAGTTTGAGATCTCAAACATGGGATATTGCCCAATATCCCGAGATAGCGAACCAATCAAATTGCGCCATCTTAGGAGGTTCACGTGTAGCATATACTAAAATATAATATTATTATTATAATATCATTATATATTTACCCTTACCTGACATCCAGGGCCATGTCTTTATTTGAGACTCAGTAAGAATACAGGAAAACATCCAAACACAGACTTTTGTAACTGGGAACTAAACCTGCTTTTATTTTGAAACTCAAAAGAGCACATGGAGTTCAAGCCAACGAACTGCATGTGCACCAACAATCAGAAGGAGGACATTGAGTTCATTGCAGCACATGCCTCCTTGTCTCTTTCACAAGAACCATTTATGTAATCCATTAAGGATTACGTTTATAAACTAGCCAATAATTACCAACAAAGGGTTTGTTTCATCTCCATTTTTCTTAGGCTTGGTAGTTGTTGTGGTGCGGTCTCACCCGGTGTCGTTACAAGCGCCCCCATAGGGAAGCCACCAGCGATGCCCTTTGCCATGGTCACTATATCAGGCATCACCTCGTGGCCTTGGAAACCCCAGAAGTGGCTCCCGGTTCGTCCAAATCCAGTCTGGACCTGGTGGACATAAAAAGATGTCATGTTTTTAAGATTCAGATACAACCAGCACACTCCTGCCACACATGAAGTGCATTGTACAGTCTCCACATTCACCAGCCCGGATGATCACAAGTCAAGAGCAGCAGTTTTACTTATTTACTTCTGTGGACTAATTGCTGGGGCAAATAAACAACCATGGAGACACCAATCACCATTGACTCGCGATAAAACATGAAATAGATGCAATTAAAATTATGCTCAAATATTCTGCGATCTGAAAATGGAGTGATATGAAATCCCCCACAAAGTGACGTAAACAGGGGGGGGGGGGGGTTACTTCACCTCATCAGCGATGCAGACGCCTCCTCTCTCCCGCACCCTTTGGTAGGCCTGCTTCAGGTAGTCTTTGGGGTATTGCACCGCCGCACCCATGCCCTGCACAGCCAAGTCAAAAACAACACAAATATGTAAATACTACACATTTCAGAGAATATTATTTAAAAGTTCAACGGTATGAAGTCTGCATTTGTGCTGCAACATTGAGACATGTTCACAAACACGTATGGCTGGTACCTGAATAGGCTCCGCAAAGAACCCAGCCACACGAGAAGGAAGGCTGGTGGCAAATGTCTCGTCAAGTTGCCCGATATACTTATCGTTGGCCATGCATTGACCTAGATGACACAGAGAGATGAGAGATGTGATTCATTTTAAAACAAAATATATATATTTTTTTGGTGTAGGACTTAGTACACCACAGCCCTTCCACTACGCTCTGTAACTGCCTAATGGCATCTCTTCTCTGATTGGTTCTGATGGCTTGCTACTCCCTCACTATGAGAGGCCCCTGCTCACACTCAACCAATCACTGAGTGTTTCTTGTCCTGGCTGCACAATGGTTGAACGAGCTAACCGGACCATTCTACACTACAGTCCTATGTTAAATATAGACGGAGGGTCAGAGATCACCCGGCTCTACCCCTAGATGTGGGTTCACTCTCAGCTGGGGCACAGGGATGAAGGTTGGAGGTCAGATGTTGTTGATGTACATTCAGTCTTGTCAATATCTTACAACATGAAATAGACTGGGTTTTTTGTCAGCTGTGCGTTACCTTGAGGGCAATCGCAGGTCCGGATGGTCTGTACCGGGGAGTCCCGGCAGTGACTCCCTCCCCAGGGCCCTCTGAACACATCAGGACACATGGTCTATTCAGTGGACAAAGGCTGTGTCAGCTGGAACCGCATACTCTATTATGTATATCATTATTTCGTGTTTGGCAGATGTTTCCCCCTCTAAAGAGTCAATGCACGGGCTGGGTATCTTCTTCATGGATGCCGACGCAACCTTTGAGCTGGGAGTCAAAACCATCCTATCCTCTTATTCCATTTCCCCTCAGGATGAAATAGTGACACTGTGTTGATGATTATGGGGTTCGCTCATAGCTGTGCGAGCGCATACGTACTGCGGTGCAGCCTCCGTTGGCGACGGGGTACTTGAATGCTGAGTTGGAGGTCAGCGCCATGGTTTGTTGGCTACCACCGTGGTATGACCCTCTGGAAGAGACAGGTGTGTCTTTGGTTAATTTATTTTTTGAGTGCTATTTATTCTCAAAATGTAACCAGCTGGCAGGAGGAAATACAAGCGTTGCCCGGGTGATGTCACTTCTTACCATACTTGAACTACTTCAGCCAATCAGAAACACTTGTTGCGGTAACCGGTGGTTCAACCAGTGCCGCTATGTTCTATGTCGACATAGTGTATATTTCTGCTTAATCTTAAATAAATAACTTTAAAAAGTTTTTCTTGTTCCTATCTATTTTTTGGTATTATTTAATTTAATTGTATGGTGATGTTTCTATGTGAAGCACTTTGAGTCTGCCTCATGTATGAAAAGTTCTATAAAAATAAAAATGCCTTGAGTTGCCTTTACGATCAAATATATTCTCACATTATGAAAAGTATATCCATGAAAGTAGTGAAATGAAACCACCTGAGGGAGATCATGTCATGGTTGCCCGTGTGAAGTCTGGCCATTAGCATAGCTAGGTCGTTAGCCTCGGAGCCGCTGTTGGTCAGGTAGACCACCTAAAGGAGGAAGAAGACCATCCCTTCACCGCTCATACTAACCGATAGTTGGTTAGTAAGTTTGTTAGTTTGTTAAAGCTGGTCTCATTTAAAACTATCCACTATTTATCACATATTTATAGTTTGGTTGTTTGCCTTTTATGTTCCATTTCTTTATGTTGATAGTTATGGTTGGCGAAGAGATTGAGGGTGTCAATAATGCATTTTCAATGTCTAATAATGACAATGAAGTAGTATTTACAGTCAAATTATTATCCCAATATATTTTCTGATTACAAAAACGGCAAAGGGGCAGCAGGCGCCTCTGACCTTGAGGGGGTCTGGGAGGAGAGAGGCCAGTTTCTCACAGTACTCCTGCAGAGGGGGGGTGACGTAGATGCAGGTCGTGTGCCATAACCTCTTCATCTGGGCCACCGCGACAGCCGTCACCTTCCTGATACAAAAGAAATACATGGAAGAATTGCTTCGCGGCTCATTTACATTACGGGTATTTAGCTTTTCTTTGACCAAAAAATATATTGACCATTATAGACATGTTCTCACACCAACGCCATGCAAGGCGACAGCCAGCTTGTCAGGAGAAGTTAGGGTTATGTGTCCTGCTCAGGGACGCCTCGACTCTCGGCGGATCGAACTAGCAACCTTCTGTCTACAAGTCAACCCGCTCTACCTCTGAAGCTCACCCTGCTTGTGCTGCTAGTCATTCCATCTTTTCGTCATCTTCATTTCCTGTCTCTTCACTTTCCTTGACACTATATATATATATATATATATATATATATACACACACACTAATGTACACAAGAAATTGAATCATGGAAGAGAACCAAACTAGTCACGATGAAATCCTGGGTACCGTAACGGTTAAAAAAGTCTACTCATTCTAAACGGGTCAACAGCGTAACGTTGAGGCGAGTGAGGAGAACAGTGCGGTGTCGACGGGGTCTTACGGATTGCAGTGTCCTACGCTGACTGTGGCGACTCCCGCAAAGAAGTCCAGGTAGCGCTTGCCGTCTGTGTCCCACAGCCACTGCATGTGGCCCTGGTGGATGAACACCGGGCTCTTGTAGTAGGTCACCTTCATGGTCATGGGCTGGCAGTTGAGCTGGCGGATCTCCATCATGTGCTGCTTGGACATGCCCTGCAGAGAGGACGAGAGGGAACGACAGAGAGAGAGAGAGAGAGAGAGAGAGAGAGAGAGAGAGAGAGAGAGAGAGAGAGAGAGAGAGAGAGAGAGAGAGAGAGAGAGCGAGAGAGAGAGAGAGAGAGAGAGAGAGAGAGAGAGAGAGAGAGAGAGAGAGAGATAGGGAGAGAGAGAGAGATAGGGAGAGAGAGAGAGAGAGAGAGAGAGAGAGAGAGAGAGAGAGAGAGCAGAGAGCAGAGAGCAGAGAGCAGAGAGAGGGAGATTTAGATCATGTGAATCTTTTTTGTTGTTTTTTGTTGTTTGCCTATCCAGACATGCAATTGTACTCTCCACACTTCACAAGTCCACACAAATCATTGGTTCAAAACTTCACTCGTTAATCAGGTGCTCACTTGATGCTTCAGTGGTTTGAAGTCACATGGAGGCATTGGAGGAAGGTCATGTGACTTGTGTGCTGCTTTTTGACAGGCTGCCCCTGTGGAAAGGTATTGCGGAAAGAGATTATCTACTTGTTGCTTTTAATGCATTAATTTAACATCCCTTTCCTCGCACAGCTCACCTTTGTTACATGTTATTCACTGTGTTTGCCATAGTATATTATCAGATGTGCAGTATAACGTGATCATTATGCACAGTGACTTGAATGCAAGGGTCATATAGGTCATAAAGCACAGTAGTTACAATGAGTAAATACAATTAAAAAGCAACACTTAAATTATGCATTTGTATTTTACATTTACAGTAGTTTGCAGACCAGCTTCTGGCACTTTTCCAATAGTTTTGAGTTGTTGTTTTAGCAAGTCTGAAACCACAAACATGGCGTAAACTTACCACTGGCACGGTGGAATTTGGCCAAAGCGGCCAAATTACAAGTTTTCGACATTCTGCTACCAACATGTGGTACGCTTGTCAAGCGAGGGACAGCCTTCAGCATGCTGGCGGTAGGTTCTTCTAATTCTGTTTGGACACCGCAGGTTCGTCCTCAACAGATATGATGATGATGGGCGGGAGGAATCCAGCCAATCACACCGCGAACAACCATTACTAACGTTCATTTAAGTGTCAATCATAAACTCACTTTTTGGAGACTTTCATATAGTTCCTTTACCCATTTTCAAAATCAGTAACTGGCTTCATCAGTAGCTGAAGCTAGCAGATTAAAATAAGTTATCAGTGCGTGATGAGTAAAGTATGCCAGCCACAATGCTTTTGACCCAAATTGTGTTTTCATCCATACAAATGGATTAATTTCACTATTAACAAAAACATGTATCCATAACAATAGTATGATAGATAAGTTACCTGTAACAAACTGTTAGGTTAGTGTGATGGAAAATCTACATGTTACGTTTTTTTTTAGGGTTTGTATACTATTCCGTGTATGATCTTGCCACCCTGTTATTCTGCAGGGTCGTCTAAAATGTAAATCTTAGTGTTTCATGTGATGTAATCTGGTTTCACATTCCGTTTCTGTGTTGTCTGTAGTTTGGTTTGGGCCTGTTTTCCTTGACCCCCTGGGGAGCACAGAGAAGCAAAAGGTGATAAGGAACAGCCTCAACCACCTTCTCAACCTCTTAAGGAACTAAAATCAATTGATTAACATCTGGTTAACAAAGGCTTTTGGTTTATTGGGGGGCCACTGCCCTCAAGGATCCGATCTAAGTGTATAAAAACTCCTGACTTTGGTCACTCAGCGGACTTCTCTGAGCGTGTATTTTAGAGTATGAAGTAAGACGCAGGGCGAACTCCCATCTGAGGCCTCAGATTATTGTAGTCTATGCCTGTTATGTTGTTTGTTGATGCATATTGTGATGTATCGTGTGTATTGTGTGCTTTTTGCATCTAAATATCTCATCTGTCTTAGACGCAAACTCTGATAGAGAAATTGCCACGACATTAGTTCATCATTTCCCCACGGCCGTTTCCTTTTTAAGTTTGAAAATCGCCTACAGTCTGCTTTTTAAGTTTGATAATTTTTTGTGAATCTGCTTCCTACACAAAGTAATTATACCCAATCGCCATCTCCAAGTCATGTCAATATCATGTCATTGAACTAGCGTCGCTCACCTACACGCTAAGTGAGTTGAGGCATCATAAGGCAGTCAGTTCATACAAACAGGTCATCTGTGAGAACCCTTTTCTTTTTAAATGATTTGCTGAAATGGGGCATCAACTATCTATAGCTTGTGGCAGCAATCTCCTTGACACCATATGCATATCAGGGGACCCGACCCCCGGATTGGGAACCACTGGGGTAAGGGTAACAACAAATTCTGCAAGACAGGTTCACTATCCTCAGTCAGACACCCCTTTGGACCAGAAGTACACTTTCATATATTCATGTTATCAGAAGCCTATTACCAAGGTGGCAGGAAAATTTGACTCCTAAACAAAAGCTACTGGGTTCGTTACCAGAGGACTACGGTCTCATAAACTGCTCTGGATTTAAGCGTCTACATCACTAAATAGCAAATAGTCGAAGTGAGCATCCTGATTAGAGCACGGTTTAGAGGTCTGCCTCATCGAAACACAACTAGCATAAAGGCTCCTTTCATGAAGCTACTACTTCAGTGAGGCATGTGTGTATTTTTGCCCCCAAGAAAAAAACATTCTTCATTATCCAGGAAGAAATCTGGAGAAGGGACACAGAGTTGGGAGGTCCTTCCTTCAAGGGTTACCTTGAACCACCTACAAGGTTCCTGCAGGTGATACCTGCGATTTTATTCAAGAACCTTATTTTTTCAGCCCTTCTATGTGTATGGTGGTCCAGGAAAAGAGTGGATCACAAGCTAAACTGTTTTATCAAGTAATATGAGGTTGAAAAAATAAAAACGAGGGCATTGTGGAGAAGAGAAGCCTCTATCATATGTCTGGACGGATTTCTGTTGGGTGAGGTTAAAGACTCCTACCAGTTTAACAAGTTCACAGACATATTAGTTATTACAATTGTCCAACAATAATTACCCTGTATAGTTACAGGAGGGCACGGTTAAGAATTTGTGTCTGCAAAACATCTGGAATATCAGAGGATATGTGTGTCGATAACACAAACTCCAGGATTCCACCTATATCCCTCATTGGACAACAATAAAACTTTAATATAAATATGTTATTGGTATAGTTATACTTATAACTGCAGATGGGATGCCTGTCCCCATCTGCCCATGTGGTAGACCACCTACGCACTGTTTTTCTGTAATAAGTTCAGGAAAACTGAATAAATCATTCAGTGAGCTCCTGTCCTCACTTGACTCTCGCTTCCTACGCTGCGGGAAGGTTGTGAGGACCCTATGGTCATATCTGTGAGTTGTTTGTGTTATGTTATTTCATCTTGCTTTTGTGCCATTCCTTTTTAGTTTAAAAATCGCAATGTGTAACATTTGAACCAGCTTATTGTTATTGGTTGTAAAAGTTTTCTATGTGTGACACTAGGTTTTTGAAAAGACAAAGAAATATTATTAGCCCCCTCCTATTCTTTATCCAGTTAATGCAAATGTCTCAAAAACAACATACAATTTAATAGGGCATCAGTAGCTGACAGCAGAGTACAATAAGTTGTCAGTACGTGATTAGTAAAGTATTCAAGAGAAATTCAGAACGATAAATGTGTTGGGAGCCATGTCTTAGTGTCTGTGTAACACACTCTACAGGCCTAATGTGGTCCACCAAACCAAATGTTACGTTGAGGAAAATGGATTATTTCACCATCAGCAAAAACATGTATTCCCTGATAATAATAATAATATGATAGATCATTTACCTGGTACAAACTGCTAGGTTAGTTCATCATTTCCCAATGGTTGTTTAATTTTTAAGTGTGAAAATCGGCTTTAATCTGCTTGGTCATCACCAAATGGGTCATCAACTATCTACTTATGTCAGCAATCTCCCCTGTGTCCCCATATGCCCATATATCAAGACCCCCAGGTTGGGAACCACTGGGGTAAGGGTAACAACAAATTCTGTAAGACATGTTCACTGTCCTCAGTCAGACAGCCCTATGGATCAGAAATACAATTTTTGGCAAATAGTCGAAGTGAGCATCCTGATTAGAGGTCTGCTTCATCGAAACACAACTAGCATAAAGGCTCCTTTCATGAAGCTACTAGTTCAGTGAAGCATGTGTGTATTTTTGCCCCCAAGAAAAAACTTTCTTTATTATCAAGGAAGAAATCTGGAGAAGGGACACACAGTTGGGAGGTCCTTCCTTCAAGGGACGGTTAGGCATACAGTGGGTGCCAAATACACAAGGTTACTGCAGGTGATACCTGAGATTTTATTCAAGAACCTTCTTTGTTCCACCATACCACTGGACCTACACCCTCTATGTCAGGGATGGGCAACATTCATGATAAAGAGGGCCACATTTTTCATCATAACCATCGGAGGGCCACATGACTGCACACTTCAACTAAACGTGAGCTGAGAGAAGCTACACAATTTTGAATTTGGTAGATATGATTTCCTGTATTCTGGTGCATTTTGGGGATGGCCACTACCTAAAAAATCATCCAGAATCATAACCTATGTACGGTATGTTAATTGAACCAACATACATTCATTTCATGTTTTCCATGCTCAAACAGCCACATGAATGGTCAGTATTTTTATCAGTGCAAAGGGCTCACATACATCAGCATTCAATGAAGTCAAAAAACTGAAAAACAGTGGCCCAACATTAAGTGCAACAACTCAATGAACTCAAACCCAACAAGCAGTTATAGTAGTTGTAGTGGCGACTTAAGTGGATATCTTTAATGACTGATATCGCTTCTAAGCAAACTAGACGCATGGGCTTGCCTTCGAATTGTATGAATTCTTCTCATCTTTCTTGACCGAGTTTTCTGTAACTCGATCAATTATTATTATTCTTTTTTTTTTATTTCTTTTTTTTTATTATGTGCGGGCCTGACTGAGTGAGGATGCGGGCCGCACTGAGTGAGGATGCGGGCCGAATGCGGCCCGCGGGCCGCCAGTTGCCCATCCCTGCTCTATGTGTATGGTGGTCCAGGAAAAGTGTGGATCACAAGCTAAACTGTTGTATCAGGTAACATGAGGTAAAGAGAGAAGAGGAGCTCCTGTTATTGGTATGGACGGATTTCTTTTGGGTCAGGCTAAAAGACTCCTACCAGTTTAACAAGTTTGCAGAGGGAAGCAGGATATTATTTATTACAATTGTCCAACAATAATTAAACTGTACAGTTACAGGAGGGCACGGTTAAGAATTGATGTTGGCAAAACATCTGGAAATTGAGATTAGTTCAGTTAACGTTTTGTCGATAACACAATATCAAGGATTCCACACATATACCTCATTGGACGACAATAAAACTTTAATGTAACTATGTTATTGGTATAGTTATACATATGTTATAACTGCAGAAGGGATGCCTGCCCCTATCTGCCCATGTGGTAGACCTACCTACGCAATGTTTTTCTGTAATAAGTACAGAATGTGCTCACTGAATGAATCATTCAGTGAGCTGCTGTCCTCTCTTGACTCTCGCTTCCTACGCTGCGGGAAGGTTGTGATGTCCCTTTGGTCATATCTGTGAGTTGTTTCTGTTATGTTAGTTCATCTTGCTTTGTGTGCCACTGTCTTTTGAGTTTAAAGTCGCAATGTGTAACATTTGAACCAGCTCGTAATTTAAAATGATCCGTTCATATCTGCAGTCATTGCTGATCGATAGATTGAAATAATCGTATCAATAAAATAACATTCTATAACTGATATTCTACAAATATAAACTTCTGCCCAGCTTGAGCCTCTCTCTTTGTTTACAATAATCTTACCATCGAGACTCCCACTCCTTGCACCCAGCCAGCCGTCAGTTTAAGTGGAAGGTCAGTTATTGAGTTTTGGATGTGTAGGTGTGTTCCCTGCTGATTGGTTTAAAGATCAGCGGACCACTTCTTTCAAGGTGAATGCATTGCTATAGTAGTGAGTAACTCGGGATAGCCGCTTCAGCATTAACAGCAAGATCCTACACTTTCTTTATTTTAGACAATAATTTAACAGTGCAACACTGAAGCACATTTATTTATAATGTACATTCTAACTGATATTACTATATGCCTATATATGTATATGTAAAATATTTAATTTATAAATATTTACATTCAAGTATGCATGGTAGAACTGATTCATGTTATCATACTGTGGTCTTTGTAGGACTACATGCCATAGCAGTAGCTTTACGTTTTTTTCCCATGGAAGGGCTAACCCATACGTAACGAGTTACAATGTCTTTCACACCCATAAATTCACGTTGCTAGTACACATGATTATTGAGCAAGGTATGGAAAGGGAAGTAACAAAAAAAAAATTGATTTATGATTTGATAGTCAGCACCTGAAATGTCTACTGCAAACACAGGTCTACTTGGTTCAGTTCAAGTTGAAACGCAGAGAGAGCAAAGGGCGTTTCTTTATTACAGCGTAGTAATTCTGTTGGGCTGGGATGTTATATAACCAGTGTACCTTCCCCTTGTGTCTCATAACTCTTCCCGTGATCATGCTTATTACACATTGACTAAACTTCTCTAACATAGTTAGTAGCTTTAAGATGAACAGGATAAAAATCATTCAAAAGTTCAATACCATGCATTTCTATTTTATATTTTTGGCAGCTTGATTGACAAACCTCATTGAATTAGAGCAGTGCACCAACTGCATGAAGAGATTCAGTCGGAGCCTCTGGATAGGCAGTGAGCTGATGCTTACCAAAGCATGATCATTCAAAGAGGGAAAAGATGTTTATAATAAGATGTACCTCATATGTCCTCAAAGCACAAAGTAAAGATACAGGGTTTCATAGCAACAGGGGGAAGGTCAACTTGGTCTTCTCTAGATAATTTGGACCCTGGTATGATGGATGATCTGGGGAAATGCAGGAGGAACCACACCTTTGAGTCACATCTTTGGACCTTTTATTAGTGATTACAAATGTCAATGAATTCTATAATTTCTTCCACACCGAGGTATTAGAAAAACATGAAAACAAGCTTGTATTCAGCCGAATAATTATATTATATACAAAGTACAATCAGTAGTCACATTACATTCAAAACCACATCATTTTAACCAAATAATCTAAGTGATTCATTGTATTATGATTCTTTAATACAATATTTTGATGAAATCATGATTTCCTTTTTAAAATTAAAGTTCATTGGTCCAGAATAAATTAAATTAAATCAATACAAAGAGGAGATAAAATTAATGAAAACCGATAAAAATATAAGAAAGAATATATACACAATGACGGTAACGCGATCGCGTTGTGTGTCGACCAACTGGGAGCAGATACATTCGTAGTCCTTATGTGGGTATCCCACTGTGGCTTTTGCCAGCGAGGGGGTGCTGAGGCCAGCTAGTGGGGCTCCACTAGTACCTAGTGTGTGGGCATCATGGCCACTGCTGTGTCCACATACCCGTTCGCTGCGAGGATCGTGTCCCCCTGCAGGGACACAGCAGTGGGCAGACCCATAGATAGCTTCCCGGCTCCCGTCATCTGGCCTGGAACAGCAGGAGGCGCTGTGTAGCGCTCATCCCCCAACAAAGAGTTCTTCTCTTGTATGTCGCATGGGTACTCCTCCTCCTCCTGCCCTTCCTCCACCTCCTCCTGGGTCTCTGCGTCCACGGCTCTCTGCAGCAGGAGCCCGTCGCCAGAGTTCAGCCCTTTCACCCTGCTGTAGTCCACCTCCCCCTGGGGCGCACCCTCCCTCTGGCCCTGGGCTGAAGACAGGGGCCGGAGCACCATCATGTTCTCCTGATTCACCCTCTGCACCTCCACGTACTCCGTGGCCCTGAAGGGGGAGCGGGGCTGGGCCGGCCAGGCGACGTCCGTCAGCTTCGTCGCCGTCGTCGCCGTCGTCGTCGTCGTCGTCGTCGTCTTCCCTCCCCCCTGCTGACGCCGATGCTTGTGCTCCGGGCTCTGGATGGTGCTCTCACTGCGGGAGTACGGCTGCCAGTGAAGCTGCTCCAGGGCATGGAGGCCCGAGGGCGAGGTCGCGGGCGTTGGTAAAAGCAGAGGGATGGAGTGGACAGAGGAGCAGAGCAGCCTGGCCGTCCCCAGCGTGCTGCCGTGGTCCAGCGCCTTGGAGCCGGCGTATTCTTCCAGCGGAGCGAAGACACACGGCCACGTCTTCACCCGTCCCTCCGTCATTTCTTGGTCGTCGTCCCCCTTCTGATTCCTCTCCCAGCTCCCCCTCCTCTCCCACCGTTGCTTCCCCCCGTAACTCCTCCCCACCGCCACCCCGTCTCCCTGCTGCTCCTCCTCCTGCTCCTCTTTCACCTCCTCCCCTTCCCCACACTTCTCCATCAGGAGCGTGTGACTGTCGCAGCTGCCGTGGCCGGAGTCGCTGTCGGACGGGGAGTTGGGGGACTTCCCGCCCTCGGTGGTCGCGGCGATGGTGGGGTCGTTGGCGTCGGCCAGCAACAGCTCCGATTCGTCGCGCCCGCTGACCTCCAGGTACACCAGAAGGTCTTCGTAGTTCGGGTGGGTCATGGGGGGGAGGCCCGGGACCCCCAGGGCATTGAACAACTCCTCCGATCTGCCATTCTGGAGGGGGTGTGGGGGTGAAGGAATCGCCGAAAGTCAGAAAGAAAGACGGAGGGGGAGTCAGCGCCATTAGCAAAAAAGACAAAATTAAGTTAAAAAACCCTTTGGATTTAATTCTCATGCTTAGTTTTTTCGTGAGTCATAAAAAACTGATCTACATGTTAGATAATTACAATGTGAGGACCATCGATTTACCTTCAAGAGCTGTTTATCAAAGCCTCTTATCTTTGGGCCTGGAACCGGAGGGAAAAGGCAATGCTTCACACTTGAAGTTGGGAGGAAAGACAAAAACACATACGCATGAGTGAATACAATTTCCTCCTCATAATCCATTCCCTGAGCAGCATGAGCTGCAAGAGTGCGTAGGATTTTTCACTGCTCAATAAAAATGAAACATGGTTACCTGTGGCTTTTTACGTTCAGGATCCAGGTGAGGAGGAGGAAGATGAGTGCCGAGAAGAATGCAATGAGGATCCACATGGAGCTCCCTAGAGGAAGGGCTGAAACCCACCCGCACACACACACAGACACACACACGGCACACGCACAGTTGAAGGTACAGGATTTCCCATCGTTTTTCGCAATTTCTTCTTAGGTTACCGGCCATCGTTTCATTATATTTACTATACTATTCAGCATATGCTTTTATGCAAAGCTTCCCACAGTGAATCTTTTTTGTAGATATGTTTAGACGTCGGTCAGGATCAGGTCTCCTGCACAAAGATGCCGACATTGGGATTCAAACCCAGAACCATTTCTGCTGGGAGTGAAACACCCAAGACTACATCAGCGTGAGACTGCTATCCCCAATACTTGCAGCCTACCTTCAGGTAACCCCCAGCATGGTGCCGGACCCCCGACCTGCCTCTCAACACTGTGTATCTGAATTCACTGTCAGTCGCTTTGGATAAAGGCGCCTGCCAGCCGGCTGCTTTGTCTCACCATACGGGGCGGTGACGTTAACAGTGGGGCTCCACTCGCTCCAGAAGCCGTGGATAGGCTTACAGCGCACCTGGATCCGGTAGGTCCCACCTGAACGCAGGCTGAAGATGTTGAACATCTTCTGCTGCCCGGCAAAGTGCTCCTACGGGAGTAAAGTGACCGCCGAATACATCCAGTTAGATAGAAAATACTGCATCTATGTTTTATTGCATGATAAAAAGATATATTATAGAGCATATACACTAAATATATACATTGTTACATATAGTTTAAAGCAGTGGTTCTCAGACTTTTTACAATGCATACCAACTCAGAAAATATTTGCCTCTCCAAGAACCACCATTATGAGCGATTTTATAAAATATTACAATAAAGTAGCGGAGGCCGGCACTATTCAGCTACGCATAGTTCACGCAGAAGGCACATTTATTCCTTTAAATAATATTATGTATTGTTGACTGTTCCTTTTCCTGCTTTACAAACTCTTTCACACAACTCTGGTACAGGGCAAGGGGGCGCCAAACACACACACAAACACACACGCACACCGCAAGTGACCCTAACATTATCAATAACAACCTTTTATTTCATTCAAACACACACAGAAAGTAGAAAGCGCACAGCCTTCCCCGAAATTGCAGGGAAATCGCTGTGTTTCGAACACACAAATACACTTGTTGTGTCCAAAAGTCCAACAACGGCCTTCTGGAAACAGACTTCAATGTTTAGTCGCATTATAATTCTGTTAAAGTCTCCTGTTCACCAACAGTGCAGTCAGTCCTTGGGCATCGAGATTCAGAGGTTTTAATTCTCAACAGGTTTCTCATCCAGTTGTTCGCTTCAGCCGTCACTGGGAAATATTCGCGGAACTGTTGTCCGAGCAAAGCAGGTGCGCAATGATGTTATTATGGACTTGAACCTCAGCTTCCTCTTAAACACTCAGACCACTAGATTATCAATAATGATCCGTAGTATAACGTGAGTTTAAACGGAAAGCATTTATGGTTGGGTGTTAGGGTACTTGGGCCGTACTGAACCAGGGTTTGGGGAAAAGGTTAGGAGACCTGCGGTAACCAAAGCTTTAGGACAACAGACATATCAAACACCACAGATCATAGATCACCTCCCAATCCGCCCCGTCCAGCTTGGCCCGCAGCTCGTAGATGAGCGTGATCCAGCCGGAGCGGGTGTCGGCTTTGCGGGGGGACTCCCACGATACCCGGAAGAAGGTGCCGTCCTTGTCCCCCAGCACAACCACTGTCAAGTTCTCAGGGGTGTGGGGCTGGACTGGGGGGTGGGGACAGAGTAGGGGACACAGTGTGAGAAAGAGTAGGAGATGGGGCAGAGTGTCATGCATAAACACAAAAGTAAAAGCAACATCAAAACCCGAGTCGGTTCGCAAAGAACTCCCGTTCTGGAATCAGGCCTCATGTTTCCAAAATGTATGGATCCTTCCTACGTGCACTGACCAATCACAACAGCAAATGCGTCGGGGCCTAGAAATTAGGTACCTCCCCTGTGTCCCCTACCCCAGTTCCCAATTAACTGAACATACTCTCCTTCTCATTCAATTTACATCTTAAACATTAGAGTTATATCAGATGAAGAGCAGTGAGGCAATGGGATTAAAATCTACTCGTCGCCTTATTAATTCAACTAATATAAAACAGGCATAATAAACAACATGTGCTTATGAGATGTATTTGTCTGTCCACCATCACTGTGTCGAAGTAGTTCACATACGTGTAAAACAGAATCTTGAGTAAAGTAGCCACGAAAAGTCCCTATACAACATATATGGGTTAACATCAAGATGCATGAGCACAATGACCCTACTCAGATAATAAGGATTCATTAAGACAATGGACAACAATACCACGGTATGTGATTGTGGAATACCTTCCTACACAGGCAGTGTTTAACTTTAATAAATAATAATAAATAACTTTGAATGTACAATTACTTAGATACAAGTCATTTTAAGAAAAATGAGAGGAAGATTGCAGGGGGGTCTCTCATGATGAGTTGAGCCAGGTATAAAGGGGTTTACAGCTTTAAGGAGTCAACCTGGAGTCAGCTAAGTAACCACGGTTCCTTTATGGGGCTGGCAGGAGGTTTAATGAGTAACACACGGAATGTAGGGCTTCGTTGACTGCTTTTTCCACACTGACATAGTCTGGACCTACGGTCGATTTCTCCCATAAGATCAGGGGACAGAATAGGGTGAAACAGTAGAGGACAGAGTGACAGAGAAAGGGGGCAGTAGAGGGACACGGTAGGGGGACACAGTGAGAGACAGAGTCAGGGGAAAAAGGTGGAGGGACACAGTGAGAGTCAGAGTTGGAGGGACGGGTGTGAGCTATTGTGAGACCAAATATGGGGACAGAGTGTAAGCCAGTGTGAGATTGAGTAGGGGGACAGTGTGTGAGACAGGGAGACAGAAAAGGCGGACAGTGTGTGAGATAAAGGCAATGTGTTGCATGGAGGATTTCTTACAAAAGGGGAATTTGTGAATATTGTGTGAATATTTGTCACAGTGTCATGTTTTGTATACTACTTCACAATATTAACACAACAATGTTAATATTGTTATGAATGTGAATGTAACCAACAACAAATGATTAAATTAAAGGTAATTTCAAGCAGGGTCATGGCAGCAGTTAAACTCACAAGAGCAAATTTGAAGAGCGATCCAATCGGCAGAGCAGCTTTTACTGCGCCGCATTAAGTGATAAAGATAGCGAACCCTGGCTCCCACGGGAACAGGCTTAATGCATTTCTACTTAGACATGGCATACAAAGAGAGTGGTGTTTTGGCTGTTTTGTTTCAAGTTAGAAACAATATAAGGCTACAAAGAATTATTTGTATGCGTTCAGCTCTTCAAACAACACCATGTCGTTGGTTATAGCAAAAAGCGCATGGCAATTCAAACCAAAGCAAGTCTCAACGTTTAAGTTGACATCGACTGATCCTTGGGACTATTTGCACACTGAGCCGGCTATAAAGAAGAGGACGCTGGCCTACCGTCGCTGCGTGGAGAAGGCAAAACGTAAACGTGGAGCGTGTGATTGACGGATGGTTTAAGCAGCTTCATCCAAGCCTAGTCAAGCTGATTTGACCCTGAGTGGGAATCAGCCATCAACCACACACATGCCACAGTAAATATTATATTTCTTAATAAGAAGCATTGCGTATAATTGCGATGTGGGGCAGACATCTACGGCCAGCTAAAGTGGACGGTCATGGGATGTGTGGCCCATGAACTTGTGGCTGGACAGAGTGTCGCCAAACTGTGTGACATGAAAACCACATCCGGAAGGAACCCCTGATCTAGGAAACAAGAGATGTGTGTGTGTGTGTGTTATGAGATCGCTCACCGATATAGGCCACGTCTACGACTACCGGCTCCGAGAAGTTGCTGCCGTGGGCGTTGGTGGCTGCCACGGTGATGTTGTAGTTCACCCAGATAGACGTGTTGTTCTTGTTGAAGTAACATGAGTTGGCCCCCGCGGTGCGGTAGTCAGGGCACGTGTACACCACGTCTGAACTGTGGGGGGAAAAAACGGAAATGGAATGATGTGAATTTCAATTTCCTGTTTAAGTCAACAATAATAATACATTTACTTATTTCTCTGCAATCAAGGACACCGTACAGAGGTACAAAAAAGTAATTAAAAGAAACAACAATAAGATAAAGAGGAAAAATAAATGATATTAACAATAGTAGGAGACAGAGTATTTAGCATCAGCTGGAATATGCAGTTTTGAACAGAATATCTTGAGTTATGATTTGATATGTGGGAACAGTGGCGTCACTAGGCTGTTTCATTCGGGGCTAAAGCCCAGGACATTATTTAATTAGCCCCAAATCATATTTTCTTGAAAAATAAATAAATCAACTTGCTTTTTTTCTTTTGTTTTTTTGCTTGCTTTACAATACAAAACAAACATGGGGAATCCAGGGGCAGCTCAAAGTAGCATAGTCCTTCTAGATAGTCCTCCTGGCAAGAGGATAAACAATTTAAAAACATAACCAGACTGTTTACCCCCTCAAGTGAATTCACCTATCCTATCTTCAGTCATATACATATATACTTGAATGGAACTTTAGATGTCTGGGGATAAACAGCACAGCAGTCAGGAAGCTATTTAAAGCTGTAATATTGTATATTTATGTGAAGCATTGTGAAAAAAATTGCATTTCCCTCTGGGCTAAGCCCCGGACATTTCACAGACCTAGAAACGCCCCTGCGTGGGAATGAATCGATGTTTCTGAGTTGGGGTGGTCGCTGCTGAGTTGTGTGTTTGTGGTAAGAGAACAATTTCTCCTCGTGGATTAATTTTTGGGAGAATTATTAAGGAACTAGGTTTTATCGGATAATGGCCCGCCAAGGAAATACAAGATTGACAAGATTTAATTACGACCGCTTATTGGTGAGGGAATGTCACGTAATGAAGTCGAGCTGTCACCTGAATCTCACAAGAATCTCACAATTCGTAAATTGTGAATATAATTAATTATTTACTTTAATTGTCTTTAATTCTCTATGTTTACATTTAGGAGGATAACCCGACAAATTCTCCAGCACTATTCTTCACAACAATATGGGGTCAGAACAGTCTGTATTTTGTGATTTATATGTAAATGACTCTCTTCTCACAAATACATTTCGATGCACACGCAAATGGATATCGGCATGTCAAAATTTATAATAAATCCATAAACAAAAATAAGTTTCACAAACACATCTCTGATCCACACACAAATGTGTCTTGTTTGAAATAAATGTAATATAAATCCATAAATATATTCCTTGTTGAAAAAAACATGCGCTCCTGAATCCAGCCAAGTCAGGAGAGCCTCAAAAATCTACATATGAATACAGACCAGTCACACACAAATGCAAACAAGTTCACAAATTAAATGCGTCTTGTAAATTCAGGTTCATCAGTTTGTTTATAAATGTAACATCAACATCTAAATACATTTTTGATGAAGATAGCAACAAAACATTTATTTAAAACAAGACACATTTGTGTGTGGATCGGAAATGTGTTTGGAAAACTTATTTTTGTTCATGAATATATTTTACATTTATCATTTATACATACCGATATCCATTTCTGTGTGCATTGAAATGTTTTGCGAGAAGAGAGTCATTTATATATAATCAAAAAAATAAATCTGTGATTCCCTTTCTGGGCATTCATTATTAATGAGACTGTTCTGACCCCATACAACAACAACAAAAACCTAGATCTACGACAACATAGAGAGGACCTGTGTGACCAGTGTGTGAGTCACTCACCTCTCCTTGAGGTAGTAGAGAGCATAGGTGGTCTGCAGAGCATCATCCCTGTCGCTGGGGGCCCACCAGCAGGTGAAGGTCTCCTTGTCCCGGGACAGGCAGCTGGTCAGCTTGGGTCTCCCCGGTGGGCTGTAGTCTTTGATATTGACCACAAGGTGGAAGGCAAGGGAGGAGAAGGAAAATTTGTCAGGACCATTTAGGATTGAAAGAATATTATGTTATCTACTCAGGTTTTTGAATGCCGTAATTTGATATATATATATATATATATATATATATATATATATATATATATGTTGTTGGTTAAGTGTAAATTGCACTCCAGAAACACTGGGAATGACAGATGTAACTAACATTACGTTTAACCTGCAATGTATTTTTAGATTGTATATCAGAGCGTTTTAATGCTTTCTGATAGCCCTATACAATCAACAAAAGGGCCAAGTATGGCTCCAATTCATAATCATAGGTTCCTGACCTTCGGTCTATGGTTAGGGTATTAAGAACCCCTGTGATTTGTTACCGGTTTCACTTGTGGCCGTATTTAACAGCGTCAGGAACAACAGCGCAGTACCCACTGCTCTCCCCATCGTGGTGTTATTTCACACTTTGAAGAAAGAGAAGAAAGGTGTTGGGTTTACGAACACAAGAGTTCCTGGAATGGTAACAAATCTTGCTGATGGCAAAACAATGATGGTGGTGGTTGTTACTCAACCCATGGTTGTTCAACAGTTATACGTGTGGTCACATAAGAAAGGGAACAACAAACTCAAATAAAGAGGAAATTGGGACATTATTAACTGTCAATCCATTTGCTATAGCTGATAATAACGTTTATAATTGCATTCTGTTTGTATAACAGTGTCAGTGCTCTGTCTTGCTATAGCTATCAATATATTTAAGTTACTTATACATGCCCTACTTTTCTACTTTTCACGCAATCATCATAATAGACAAGCAAAAATAAAGTGTAATACTGCGATACTGGTCCAACTGTGTGAAATTGGCCTTAGGAATTTGAATACAGCAAGATCACTTCCCCTTGTATACACTACTAAGGATTAATCAAAACCTCAATCTCTCTATCCCCATTCTTTCATCCCCCCCCCACCCTCTCTCTCTCGCTCTCTCCCTCCCTCCGTCCCCTCTTTTCTCACTTGTCTCTCCCTCCCCTCTTTTCTCCCTCATCTCTCCCTCCCCCTCTTCTGTCTCCCACTCTCCCGCTCGCTCTATCTATCCCACGCTCTCTCTCTCTCTCTCTCTCTCTCTCTCTCTCTCTCTCTCTCTCTCTCTCTCTCGCCCCACCAGCTGGACTGCCCACTAAGCCCTGAACTCAGGGCTTAGTGGGCGACAGAAGGCAATACAGTAGGAGTCAGGATCCTGGCTGGCCTAACCCCCTGCTAGCAGTGTCGCGTGGCTGTAAGTTCTGACCTCAGATCTGTGGATCGCTCACGTGGTGATGCGCCCACGTGAACAGACCACAGACTGCTATATTTTCCAGAGCCCATGCCATGCATGTTCAGACGTCTGGGTAAGAAAAGGACTTCTGATCCCCCGAGTGAGTGAGAGTTAATTGGGGAGAATGAGGAAATGGTGAGGGAGAGAGATAGATAGCCTTGTTGAGTAAGGGAAGGTGAAAGGAAGGGGGAGCGGCAGACGGGGATAGAGACGTCACAAGTGGACTTGCCCGTCTCACTTGTCTTACTTAATGGGGATTTCAGATCATTGTTATGAGTGTCCGTTGTAACGGATTTAACCCCGGGGACTCCATGACCCGCTCTAATCCCAATCAAGCTTGCCTTCGTTCAGTGCTAACCCCTTCAGGGGTGCAGAATACCATATAAACATGATGATGAACACCCTCAGCCCACACACAATCCAAGGGTAAGTAGAGTTATTATGAAGTGTGTGATTTCTGGGCATATGCTTTGATAACATACATTTCCCTCTATGACTTTCTGCATTCATTCCATTATTTTGTAATACTCTCAAAACAACTACTTATGCAAAATAAAATGAGCAAAGCAACATGTTTGTTACAAAATAGTAGCAAGAGATAAAGGCATTTTATTGAACCAATAAAATAAGATGCAGTAGTGTGCAAAATAATGTGCAATAACACATGCAGGCAGACCAGACAGAAGGGAGTCTAGAGCAAAGATGACCCGGGCCTGGACCAAACCCTGCAAGGCCATCTGGGTAAGGGACGGACGTGTCCTCCTGATGTCCCAGTGTCACACCCAGGTTCCTTGCCGTCTGAGGCCTGCGCACCGCAGAGTTGTCACTATTAAGTGTGATAGGGTCCAGAAGGATGTACTGGTGACGGTATGCAGAGAGTTTGGAAAGGACTTCACACCCAAATGGTTTGAATGAAAATCTCAACCACATTTGAGATTTTGACTGTTGACTCTGTGTTGATGTTGAAACCACAGAAGTACCTGCTGCTTCACAGATGTTCAAAATGAGGACATCTTATTCCTCCAAGAATCCCCTGAGAGCTCAGCACTGTTTAATTTCACTGGGTAAGGTACGGAAATGTAAGAGAAGAAGGAGTGAAGTGATGTGGGGGGAAGAGAGAACATTTCCATTTTGGGGGGATTAGCAAAACCAAGCCAAGAGATTGGCAAAACCACCAAAACTGGATCCTAAACTGTATAAATAATAAGTATGCTTAAACTTACCCTCGTTTTTTTCAAGATTAATTCGACCTTATGTGCAGATAACCTTAGCTTGCACAACACTAGGCCACAACCAAATATGATGGAATATAACAACTGACTGTACCTGACACCGGGCAATTTACTGGATTTAAAAATGTTTTAATCCAGGAAACCAAAGTAGAGCATGACACAATACTATATTGTAGTCTAGTAACAACACAAGAACAAACTTGAATTATATGAAGTCTACTTAAGTCTCACACTAAAGCAGCACGCAGACAATGTTTAAAAGAACTGTGACCCATCTGAAGGATGTTGAAAAAAGACCTGATGATGATCTTTGAACATGGAACTCAAACAGAAACCATATGAAGCTATGGGCTATGTGTTTCATTTGTGCTCATACACGACTCAACGATTGATGGGTTATCAACTTATCTTATCAGCACTAAACTTCAAATAGATCCCCCTATAATTTCACTATTCATATAAGATCAACAGGTTAAATCACAGTTACAATGGTCTCCAATAAAACTTTGTCAACTCAACACAATACATGCACATTGTTCCTCAACCTTGGCAGATTTACAGAACACAATTCACAAGTTCACATACTCCGGGTTATATTGCTTGCTTTAAACAAATATGACTATAAACATTTATTGGGAGTGCAGAGCATAGTGTTAACGTAGAACTAGCAATATGATGTGATCCACAGACAATTCTACTTATGGGTAATTAAAGCAGATGTCCCTAAGGATAAATAATTGAACTTGCATCCCAATGCTGGCCGTACAGCAAGAGAACCTCGGATTTCATTTGGGATTGATTTATTTGTTGTGTCATGTTATCTCATTACTTGTCTTGTTTTTGTCTAAATCCCCTTGCTGACTAAATCAGTGGCTCCCAACCTTTGACTTTAGGGTTACTACCACATTCAGGACAAACTTATATGCAAGCGGTCAAAAAATATAAACACACATGCAGAGGATGGGCAAAGATTGACAGAATTATTACTGGAAGAAGGCCATGGCCAGAGGGAAAACAGTGGAGGGGAAATACGCTTATGCAACGCTGCTTATGCTCTCAGTGTGCTTATTTAGTAAACACAAATCAATGGAATTTATTGCAATGGAAAACCAATGATGATGATCCCCTGCAGTACCCTGGCGTACCACAGGTTGAAAGATGAAGCACAATTCTAGAGGAGGCAGCAGTCTAGAGGAAGCACCATTCTAGAAGGGGCACCAGTCTAGAGGAAGACACTAGCCTAGCCTTCATTTCAACATCACGATGATCTGATAATTGGCCTTAGGGTTGAAGCGCAGGATTAGCTCTCTCTGAATATAGCCATCTTACATAACCAATGGCCCCTGGGAATAAGCTGCTAAGCTGAGAAAGTGCGGGCACAGAGAGAGGCAAACGTTTATTAAAAAAGGGATGTAAACAACAGTATATGCGTGGTAAAAAAAACATTGTTCTTATAGGGCAAGAAAAAAAAACAGAACATAAGTAGATGAAAGACAATGTTGAAAGTCCAATATAAATTTCCCGCAAAAGTTGTATTCATGTTCTTTGCCAACCCTACTTGGTATTTTGAAAGATTGTCTGATTATACACAAATCATATATCTATAGTATTAACTTTAGAAGCTAACCTTAACGATTTCCTGCCTAAAATGCAGTAGACAGAAATCAGAGATCTGTCAAGGAAGCAAGCAATTTTGAAGCGGCAGAGGGTGAGGACCAACACCGGGAAGGGCAAAGAACACTGCAGGCTGCGTCTGTGTTCTGGTTAATGAACAGCTAGGCAAGGCTCTCCAATGTTTAATAAAAAAACCAACCTTGAATCTTACAGTATCACAAATTCATCGGAAATCAAAATGTATGACTGATTGTTGCTTGAGAATAGCAGGAGAAATACCACCCAAAAAGGAAAAGCTCAAAATGATTAATCTCCAATAGTGATGTCAATAGGACTTAAATGGGCAGTGTAAAAAATCAATAGAATTTGATTGAACATAAACTGCTCAGGCTCTTCAAGTTATATGTCATTGACACTGCGGTTGGCATGAACATAGATATTATTTTCATAATTTTAAATCAAACTCACCCTAATCAACTTGTTTCCACATTTCCTATACGTTTCCATAAATGGTTCTATGCCAAATCAGGGCCTTGACAATAACAATCAAGTAGGATCAAGTACAAACATGAGACTGAATAAGAAGGCTTACCTGGTGGTCTCTGATCTAACTACTTTCAAACAATTCTCTGTATCCAGCAAACTGGTTTGATCGCCAGCATAGCAGTCCCCTGTTGTTGCCACAACTGCAATTCCCAAGGTCAGCGTGATAATAAACTACACAAAAAAACAGTTAATGTAAAAGATGTGCTTTTGACTGTACAAGTCCTTTCAGTTGTCATATTTATTTTTCACTTTGTCATAAAATCGGTAATAAAATCAAGGATCACTTGTAACTATGGGAAGTAATTGTGTTATAAACTGCCACAGTGTTTCTCATGCAAGCGCGGCAAAAGATCTAGATTATGGTATATTTATGTTTATTTAGGATTTGACAGTACTGTCCTACAACTCTTTTTATCTGCAGACAACTGGGTTTATTAAAATTAACATTGCCTGACTCTCCATGTTTGTGGTCTTGATCATTTTGCACTTGGATTATATTTGGTTAGTCTAGTTGTACTTCTATTTGTTATTCAAACGCCCACAGTCTCATGTAGCAGTCTCACCCAGAGACAACTGGGTTGAGCACAAGCCCAACAGACCCAGTCAGCTAACTGCTGTTCCTCTGGCTTTAGTGGGTTGAATATTACCTACTGAGACTAGGTGTGGTGGTTAAAGAATGTGTATGATAAAGAACCCAAAAGGACCAAGCACTCCTTGAGCTCTCAATGACTCAATACACTTGTCTGTCAACACAAACTCTATACTCAATCACCATGTTATGTGCTTCGTAAAATGTTCACTTTAAACCTTACTGTATTCAATTCATAATTGATTTTATGATAGTGTGACATAATTCACACATTCATACCAACAGGCCACACATGTCTTGGGCGACAAGAGAGGCTTCTTTCCCATCCTATGGAGGGATCCTGAGCCTAGGGAGGCGTCCGGCCCATACAAGAAGCCATTCATTCATGTACCAATTCTAGTGATACGAGCGGCCCAGGTGTTCGACAAACTCAGACGTTCAGGGCCACTAACAAAATTGCAATACCAACACATAGCCCCAAAAGAGCAGCATAGAGACACATACAGGTATCCAGGGGGTGGGAGTTCAGAACCATGCTTAGCCAATCAGAGCACATAACTGAGTCCACACCTGCCCAGTAGATAAGTCACAACACATAGCCCAGGGGGCTAAAACGCTACAGGTAATGCATCCTTCAGAATGCCCTACTGGCGCCTCGTGCCCACTGCACCGTCAGTCAAAGGACGTCAGAAGACGTGGCTGACGGATGGGGGAGCTTTCCAGGGTCGTCAGAGCCCGAGTTGTGTGCAGAGCTTAAATTTGCATACATGATCTGATTGGATGACGGATCCGTCGCTGCCGAAAAAGTTGAAATTTTTTCCACTTTTTGACGGAGCGCACGGATCCACGATGTATTGCGCGTCCGTCCCCATTCAAAGTCAATGGGGATCAGTCAATGGACGGAGGCAGTGGGCACGAGGCGTTAAAGCGATCCTGACTCGGCAGACTTTTTCCAAAAAGAACACAGCCCACAATATGCATTACTTTGACATGTTTCTTTGCAACTATATTCAGTCACTTGATACATCTTTACAGTGCTTTTTCAGCCTACTGGCTGTGGATGGTTCAGTGAATCGGAAAATACAATAAACTTGGTACAAAGGTATAGATGTACCACCATTGAACATTTCAGAGCAGCACACTAGGCACGGACATATGAAAAAACAATAAAGCAGAGCAACAGTGGCCGTCATATCCATGTCCTTTGGTCTTTGTGTAGATTAATAATTATATAGGCCTGGCCTACTTGTATATACTTGTATACTTTTATGTGTGGATTGTATTTATCTTGGTCCTGAGCATGTTGTTGTCAAACTCCAAGAAAATATGTATTCATGTCTTCTCTGGGACATAGCTCTGATGTGTCTATATAATAACTTAATAATAGTTGCATGATCATATTGTTAAGGAAGGGCAGTAAAATCTAATGGTATGTTTGATAATAGAGAATTTAGCTCCAACTACAACAATTAACTAGTGTTTTTTGTTGTTCATCTGGGCACTATAAAAATAATGTATGGCATTGAACTTTTTCTGAATCATAAACAATTTATGAAAAAATTATTGGAGTCCAATGAGAAAGCACATTTTGGCCTATTAGATAGAAGGGAACTTGTGTTTTTCCAAAATGTTATTAATTTGACCACAATTTATCTTCCTTTACTTTTTCAAAGGCGCAAATGGTCTCAAAGTAGTATACTGCCAAAACATGGATATGGTGAGTTTATTATAATATAGTACTCTACTACAGTCAACCACTGGCATAAGGCCTCAGGTAGCAAAGTGAGATGGGCAGTATAGAGTACATCCAGGAGCCCTATTGAACTAACAAGTAGAGATGTCCGATATTATCGGCCCGATATTAGCATAAAAATGTAATATCTGTCAATATCGGTATCGGATTTTTTTTGCCTTAAAACCGATTTTTTTTTTTTTTTTTTTATAGCTCAAATAAATGTTTTCAAAATTGTGCAGTACAGTGCACATTGTAATTGACTCATATTTGTGCATTTATTCAATTAAGGTTATTGAGTTTTAGTTAAAGAAACATACTGCTATGTTGCACATAGTTGTTCAGGTACAATGTTTTATCATTTGTGAAGTCAAGTTTGCCCTATTTGTTGTGGGCATTGTCAAGATTATCTCAGGGAGAGTGTAATCCAAACTGTTGTCTGAGACCATTAAAAAAATAAAAATAAACATGGCACTTTTCCCTTAAATTAAGTTGAAGTATTTTTCTTATTTTGCACAGACAATGTTAACATTTGGAAAGCCTTGTTGCATTCAAGAATGCATCCAGTGGGGCATCACAATAACATTAAGCATGTTGTGTTAATTCCACAACAGGAGATATGTAATGTTACCTAAATTAGTTTTGAGGAAAAATAACCCAAATATCGACATCGGTATCGGCTGATATCGGAATCGAAAATTTAGAGTTGGACGTTTAACCCATGCAATCTAGTGACCACATCAGCCGCGCAATGCAATCCAATGGAAAAATATACATGGCACCACCTGTTTCAACCGGGTTAATGTATAAATGTGCTCCCCTCTGGGTGCAAATGTAAACGTGGTGACAAAGTAGCCCTATTATAATCCTTAAAGTGAATGAGACCCTTTCTCAGGTAGGAAGACACAATTGAAAACCATAACAATAATCATGGTTCCATTCAATCGGTCTGGCATGTGGAAAAAACGTAAATATACATGGACCATGCAGGCTTATGCGGCGAAAGACATAAATAAAAACCTAATCTAATGTTAAAATAACAAATATGAGGTGACACTACTTCTGACGCTCTTTGAAAGCAGTCCATTATCCCTAAAGCATCCAAATGCAGGAAAGCAGAGACTTGAGCTATTGACAGGTGCACTTAAGTGAGGACATTTGGCAACAACACTAAACAGATTGGCCGTCTCTTTCACCTTTCATTTACTGTACATTTAGGGCATTTAGCAGTCGCTTTTCTCCAAAGCGACCTTCAATAAGTAAATGTGTCAGAAGAAAGGAAAGCAACAATATGCCGGTACAGTATGGATGTTCAAAGGATCAAGTGCCAAGCACTTACAATTGCCAGGTTAATCCATTCCCCGTATGCAACAACATGTTGAATACGTACCTATCTGTATCAAGTTGTGTCCATATTTATATAATACACTTTTCTACTCACCTTTGTTCATTAGCTGAGCATACCTTGTTTGGTCTATGGGGATGTCATGTCAGGCTTGCCAAGCGCACTGCTGCAAAATTACTTTTCCGACCTGAAGGAGCGGTTCGTCGGGCGAGAGGGGACCGGAGGGACGGCGGCTGCGTCTCGCGCGCTCATTCTTCGAAAGATCACAGCCGCTTCTGCTCGCTGAAGTTAGTTGCCTAGACCGGGTGTCAGGAAGGACCTGGACTTCCAGGTTCACCGTCAGCGTTCAGGGAACGATAGAATTTTCAATTCCGGATGCCGAGCTTTTCCTGCTCTCAGTTAGGTCAGTTACCATGGCGACTCATGCTTGAACCTGGCTGGAGCAAACCTGCTGGTACATAGTGGGTTAGGCTCCGAGATAACCCCGCCCACGATGTCTTTCAATCCTCTCATTGGTTTAAATATTAGTAACAAACAAACAACTTAATATGGTCATGTCAGGTACTAACCCAAGCGTATTACATTTGTATTCCTTGTTAGTTTTTTACATTTTAGTCATCTGAAGATTTCGGTAACCTACTTGATCACTCTGTCAAAGTATGTTGAATTACGCCCGCAGTAGGTTTATTAAGCAGTTGTATGTGCGACCCATCTGACCGTGTGTCTCGTCTCGTCCCCTGGGGACATCGAAGTACGGGTAGGCAGTTGCGTGTGCGTTTGGTCCTTCTACGGAGATAAGACAAAAAAATAATAAACGTCAACCATAGCTTCACCTTTCTTCAAACATAAACTGATTAACAGACGGTCTACTATCAATACCTACTCCTATATTTGTCACAAAGTAGTCCTAAATTAACTTCTGGGGAACGCTAGGGCTCTCCTAGTCCCGCAGGGACAGCTTTCCCATGGCGACCTAGTGTGCAAACGCGCGGTGTCAACTAATAGAAGGACTGAAAAAGTCATGACGGCATGGGGATTCCCTGATCGATCACTCTATAAGGGTGCGATATATTATGTTTTTTCCCCGCATTTTCAAGGTTCCAGAACTCGCAAATCTGAAATCGTTCTGAAACCGAAAGTCATTTCCATAACACATCGTAACCTGCTAGTTGAAACAAGGCCCTGGTCCTGATGAGGGCGTATTTTAGCTTAGGTTGTGCTAAAGGTGGAGAGACCTTCTAGGTCCATGGGAGAGACACGCGTGACCCCATGCTCCTGCCATTGATTTTATATTCTCACCTACTTCATTTGGATATGCATGTGTAGGCCTATATTGTTGCAATGTGGCAATAACATATAGAAATATACTGGGATAACTAAGGTTGATATGAATACGGATCTTCATTAAAACAAAGAAAATAAATGACCAAACAAATATAACATGAAGAGGATGTTTCCAATTGCTGGGACAAGAAAGTGCCTCACGTCAAAGGCAATCCTGAATTGGTTGATGATTCTTCGTTATATTGATATTGGTTTATTTAACCAAGTACAAGGTTTGCTTAGGTTCTGCTTAGCCTTATACAAAAACAGGAAGTCTCTTTCAAAATTGCAACCTTGGTGTACATGTTCGCTCTTACCTGAGCGACTTTTACTCAATGTCATTGCGAACAAATATGGATGAAAGCATTCTGTTTATTCTGTCTCAAGGGCCTCTTATTGGGAGCTGTAAACATACTGTGGTTTCCACGTATCTGCCGTAACCCCCCCCCCCCCCCCCCCCCCCACACATTAAATTTAAAACCACATATTGGCCTATTATGTGTTTGGCTGGAGTAAATAATCATAATAATCTTTTAGTTCTTTAATGGACATTTTTGACAGCGTAAATGTCATGCAGAACACTATAGAAGTAGCAAAATGGACATATGGAACTTTACAGAATGGAAGTGAGAATTCTGTTCACTTCTTTATTTTCTGATTTAGCTTCAGACAATTTCCACTTGTTCGGGTCAAGCTTCAGAAGTAAACGACAAACAATGGGTCGTTCAGCTGCAGATTTGCAGGTTGAGATGTTGTATCCTTGTAGAACCTTTAAATCCCTGTGGAGGGAAACAACTTATCTAGAGAGAGAGAGAGATAGATAGAGAGAGAGAGAGAGAGAGAGAGAGAGAGAGAGAGAGAGAGAGAGAGAGAGAGAGAGAGAGAGAGAGAGAGAGAGAGAGAGAGAGAGAGAGAGAGAGAGAGAGAGAGAGAGGGAGAGAGGGGGAGAGAGAGAGGGACAGAAAGACAGATGGATGGACGGCTACTGGAGCAAATAATCATAATGATCTTTTAGTTATTTTATGTTGGATATTTTTGACTGCGTAAATGTCATGCAGAACACTATAGAAGTAGCAAAATTCACGTGTGGAACTTTACAGAAAGGGAGAATTCTGTTCACTTCTTTATTTTCAGATTTAGCTTCAGACAATTTCCCCCTTGTTCGGGCCAAGCTTCAGAAGTTTACCACAAACAATGCGTCGTTCAGTTGCAGATTTGCAGGTTGAGAGGTTGTATCCTTGTAGAACCTCTAAATCCCTGTGGAGGGAAACAACTTATCTAGAGAGAGAGGGGGGGGAGATGAGAGATGAGTACAGAGAAAGTGAAAGAGGGAGAGAGAGGGAGAGAGAGAGGGACAGAAAGACAGATGGAGACAGGGCTACAGAGAAAGTGAAAGAGGGAGAGCGAGAGAAGGACAGACAGATAGAGAGAGGGGAGATAGTGGTAGCGCTAGAGAGCGTGAGATGGAGAGATACAACTAGAGACAGAGAGAGAAATAGGGTAGTGAGAGAGGAAGAGGGACAGAGAGCCAGACAGAGAGGGAAGAGAGAGGGAGAGATAGAGAGCGATAGAAACAGAGAGTGAGAGAGGGGGGGCGAGAGAGAGCGGGAAGTGGCAGCGTTCAACAGCAGAATCAGTCAGGCGAACTGGAACAGCTGGCACTAGAACAGCTGGAGGACATCATTCTCTGGATTAGTAGATAAGGAGAGGCACAGTGCATCCATTCACCCACATGCATAAACATCCACGTACATCAAGTGTGCATGTATTGATTCAGTGAATTACAGAAAAGAAGCAGGCTTGTCATCACAATGGCAATCAAACAGGATATTATGGCCATATAATATAATTACTTTTAAAAATCTGGACAGGGGCTTTCTACAGTAGTAAGGTTGCCACAATTCAACCACATTCCTCAGTTCAGCAAATAATGTTAAATGATGTCATAACTCGACTGAAGAAACAATAGTGATCAAAACCAAACAATTTAGGTCAAATTTGTCTTATGGGCAATGTTCATTGACAAGAGGTGGTAAAGTGTGGCAGCTGCATTTATTACAGATTAAATCCCACCAATTTTTCATATAAATAGTTGTCAAGCCCATAAAATACACTGTACAAAACTACTTTTTGAAAGTGCTCTCGAGATTAGGGATGCACCGATCCGCTTTTTTCACCTCCGATACCGATACCGATATCTGAGGTTTAGTATCGGCCGATACCGATCCGATACCGATATAGAAAAACAGCGCGAAATTATGGCTACAAACTTTAAAATGCTATCTGTGATTCTGGATGCTTGCACACTATTCATGGGAAACTTTTCTCCTCTTTCCTTCATTTCCTTTAAGGTAAGCTGCTTCATGCCGCCTCCTTTTTGACTATTCTGTTCCACGAACTCAGAGTGCTCTTTCACGTGAAATTTTTGGAGGTGCTTTATAAGGTTTGTGGTATTAAAGCTAGAAGGTTTAGTACCACCCCTCGGGACCTTTACTTTGCATATGTTGCATGTAGCCGTGGAGCTTGCTGGCTTAGGTAAAGTGAAATAGCTCCAGATAGCAGATCCTTTTGCTCGCTCCATTTTGCAATCACTGTAGGCTCCGCACGGCGTGTTGCTTGTTTATGACGTCACTCACAGCGCACAGCATAGAAACTGAATAGATCAGCCAATAGATAGATAGATACACTTTTATTAATCCCGTGAGAACATTTTCGTGGGAAATTCAATTATCAAAGCAGCAAGGTAGTAGGAATAGGATTCAAGTATGTACATAAACGTAAAAAAAATATTATTATTTTTTTTTTAAATATGGATCGGCCCATTTGTCACCGATACCCGATCTAGAAATGTCTTCAATATCGGTACCGATACCGATACAAATATCGGATCGGTGCATCCCTACTCGAGATTAATGTAATTTTCTAAATTATCAACGTGAAACAATTAATCTGATGAGGTTTTTCATGTAAATAGCTTTACCTTCAGTTAAATAAATATAACCACATGTATAATTTATACGAATCGTCATAGACATGCTGCATATGGCGCAAAACAAAACGTTGCGTGCACACCAATGCGTTATTATGACGTACAAGCAAATCTACTACATTTTAAACACAACACTATAGCGCCCTTTAAGATAGTAACTACATACCATTGTATTGTTATTTATTTACATTGAGTAAAATTTTACTAGAAGGCTTATCATGCACAATCCATAGAGGAGCTATGCCTCTATTTGTATTTATTTAAATATGTCAATGATTAAGCCTAAAAACTGACGGTGACAAGCTGCACCCGTGCCAAAATATTCCCTCCGATTGCATCTCTGCATGTTTAAATGTAGGCCTACGCCTCATGTGATTAGTATTTCGAGATAGTATTTCCCTTATTGTAAGCTGCATGACCCCCATCATGTCACCACAGTTAAGTAGCACAGGCGTTTACGATAAGTATGCCAAGATGGTACCAAAGGGTCCTATTACATGTTTTTATTCTAAAAGAGCGCTCTGTAAACGAATCAATGGTCGTAAAGCTCATCGATGAACAACGCTTATGACAGGTTCTTGAGCCAACAACAGTGATCTAGTGACACCTAGTGTTAAGTACTGGACGGAATGTGTATGTAACTGTAATGTGGATCCTTGCCAATTAGTATTTTTGGGTTTTTCTATTTTAATTGATGCATATTGCATTCACACTTTTATAGGTGTATGCATTTAAATTAAATACAATTATTGAATTTGAATCTTTATACTGTTATTGTCAGAACGCTCCAAAAGAGAAATAATGCAAAATAAAGACAGAAAGAAAAAAGAAAGAAAGAAAATGTAAGATAATATAGATCAACAATATGTGTCATATGCATGTAATTATGTTTTTAAAATACATCTGTAGGCGGCGTTACTAGTCCAGCAAAGCGCTTGTTGATCAATGTGTTCATATCAACCCGCACACCCAAAATCAGAGCTTGTCTCGGCGTATTTGATTGGTCCGTTGGAATGCCGAAGAACGTAACGAGCCAGGTGGTTGGCTAGTGATGTCATCAATCGTACTGCACTGTAAACGCTTGCCTGGGCGAGCGAAAGGAAGTGAACTGTCACAGCGTTTCGGGACAAGCTTGGAGTTGACCAAATCCAACAGTCTGAATATACATAAAGAGTGTGTGTATTGTATAGTTTTACACCTTACCGATCTGGCACTGGCGAGGATTACAGCGCTTAGCCTGCTGCAACAAACCACCGTGTGTCGTTAGCAGGATTCGCTGTGTCTGGATCCACCATCACCACACGGCAGCAGAGAAACACACACTTTATTGTTCAGGGCTAGCTAGCTAGCTTTGAAAAGCCGCTTGTTTTCGTGTCTTCGGAGCGGACCTGAGGCTCAATGGCTACGAATTCAGATCAGATACATGGCGTTTCCGAAGACGAGGTAAGGCGACGTCAAAGCACGGGTTTTGTTGAGCCGAGATGTGGAGATGATACTGGGTTCCACTTGCACTTCATGGGTTTAACACAGCCAGTCAGCCACCTACAGCTAGCTTTACTAGCCAGATAGTCCCCCAGATCACCTTAAGACAATCCAATAAGACATGGAGAGTTGTCATTACCTGATCAATGTTATGATTACATTCCCATCGATCATTCAATATGTTGTCTCCTCCCTGTGCCTTCAAATAACCAGATTAAAGGAGCGATGCTCGATCGACCGTGCTTAATTTGTAATGTTGCAACCACGGACGTGTTAAAACATCGTCCTACTTGGGCACAAGTTGGTCCAACACTTAATATCTACAGAAATGGGTTTCAGTATTATCAGCTGGTGAATGTTTCACTGAAGTTATGGTGCACCCCGCCCCTTGTTCATGTTCAGGGTATGTCATCGTACGGGGTCCAAGAAAATTGAGTAGGAGGTGGTCCAAGTTTGATTAGATGATCTTGCCATTACCTCGTACGACTTGGCACGGAATGCTTAACTACATCATTATGATGAGCTTGTTTATTTCTTGTTATAGCGTAAGGAGTAAGGAGGATTCAGTGCCATTAAATGTGTATGGTCAAATGTTGGCCAATGTAGTTATATCCTTGTAATTCTGATGCATCCTAGTAACATGTTTGCTAAACGGATGTGCTTTCAATAGAAGCAGACTAAATCCACTTCTTTGAGCATAACCAAATAGATCAACATCCCCTCAAAAGGTAGCCTATAATGCAGGTAAAGTTAAATACAGTTAATGGTGGAATTAAATGTATCATACCCATCAAATAGGAATGGATGGATATCTTCTTTACAGACAGCGTTATACGATTATATACAAGTGGTTTTATGAATACAGTTTTTTGCAGTGATATGCCACATCCACATTGCTATCTACCATATTGATGAAAAATAAATACTTTTACTGACCAACACAAGGGCTTTAAATCAGACGGCAGCTGTTTTCTTTTGTGAGCCCAAAGCTTTGACAATCACAGTTACCCAGTCGAAGACACATGTCCATGTTTTTATTCAAGGTAAGACAACTGGCTCACTGGTAAAACATAGTACAGATCAGGATTAGATGTGTAAACTGACATTTGGTGTTTGGCTCAACGGACAAAAACACATCTCTCCAGGTGAGATTGTTGTGAAAGTATAAAACCGTTTTTTTCCATTAAGTGGGTAACTGTAGTCCTTAACAAAAGCTAACCCTACATCATTACTCATCGAAACCGACACGGAGAGTCTAATGAATGGGTATAAAGTCATTCATGAAGTTAAAACTAATCCAAATCATTCATACAGCCAAAGCAAAAAAAAGTATTGCTTACTTATTAATGAAGGACTTTATCAGAATGCATCATGGTCCTCCATATAGAGATGACTCAAGATAATTGTAGTACTGTAATATTCTGATCAACGTAAGTTAAAAAAATAACAATTCATCCCCATAATGCCAAATTATTTAATGATTAATTACCAAAAAACATTATAACCAACATATTAACTAATTACATTCCTATGCTTCTATGCTTTGGGATCAACACCAACAAGGGTAGCAAACCCGGTATAGATTATCCTAAGAATAAGTGCTGGTCCAGAGTGATTCATATTGCCTTTCTTCTGCTTCCCAGTATGAATGCAGGGTGCTGCGCGTTAAAGTCATTGCAGGAATTGACTTGGCTAAGAAGGACATCATCGGAGCAAGGTGAGCCTCAGTCGATTTGTTATCTCTCATTCTACAAACCAACATAACGTACTGCAGCAGATCAAGACAAGAATACACAATGCAGGGCTTTGTTGTATTTGTCCCCTTGATCGGAACAAACAAACAGGTTTGGGTTTGTTTTTGAAAATATTCGCGCCGGTACTCCTTTGACTTTCTCTGTAGCTAGCTACGCCCAATTTGTATCATATGATATGATTGTTCTCAACCTCACTTTTTTTTCGCTTTGATTATCTAACAGTCTGCTAAATGTAATGTTGCAAAATATTCTGCTAATATGTGAACAATAGCTGCCTTTCCATCCCCCAGATTTTATGTGAATTTTGAAGTATTGAATCAGGTAGCGGTGATGGAAACACCAAAATTCGCATAAAAATCCTCTAATTCGCAAAAAAGTTTATCCGCTTGCTTGAGGTTGTTTTTGAGAAATGAAAAAGAGAGTAAAATGCGCAAAATGGGAGATGGATACAGCTGTGACGTAGCGAACATTGAACACGCAGGACTGACAACGTCCTTCCGATTTCCGCATAAGGGCCGGCAATAGCAACCCTGCCGACATCAACTAGCAAATATATATATTTTTTTAAGCGTTTGTATACATAGACATCCTATATCCTACATATATATATGATATAGGATGTCTATGTTTGCATATCCTTTAATTATACCGTGTCCATTAATCCCTGATATATGGACACCTACTAAGTAATTCCAGTCAAATTATCTGTTCAGCCTTCAAAACTTGAGCTGGTACATTGCGGAAAATGCATTAAACTGTAAACGTGGTTATATGCTATAGACCCTATAGTATCGGTGGTATAAAGGCTGGGGTGAATTTCAAATTATAAATATGTACACTTTATGTTGAAAGTAAAGACCGTCGCGATTCCCATTGAAATTAGACCCTATAGTATCGGTGGTATAAAGGCTGGGGTGAATTTTGAAACGAATGGCGTGGTGAATAGTCTTCCAAACAAGAGCTGGTAAATTGTTAAAAATGAATTAAACTGTAATCAGACAAAGCGGTTATATGCTATAGACTCTGGAGTATCTGTGGTATAATGCTGCAACGAATTTCGAATTTTAAATATGTACAATGTATCCTTTAAATACGTCCATGGAACTGATGGCCAATGTGAATAATAGATACATGTGGACTGCTGAAGAGGTAAAACTTTTCCTTGCTCTCATCGAAGAAAAAAACATTACACCTATTTTAGATGGAAAACAACGCAATTCCACTATATATCAGGACCTAAGAGAGGATGTTATCAAAAGGAACGACAAGCCCTGGAATGTGTGTAGTTTTCCGCTCCAACCACTTGATGGAAACGCACCAAATCAAATTTCTTTTTTGCAAACTTTCTAAAGATTCGCTTCACCTTTTTAGATGGAAACGTGCCTAATGAGGGTGACCATTCTATGTTGGCTAATACGACGTCTGTGATTTAAACATGGTATTAACATAGCAGTAGTCTAATTACTATCCCAGCCTATGTTCCTTTCTGAAACAATGGGTTTATGGCACAGAGAGTGAGCAATGTATCCCTGTTAACCAAACAAACAATACTTTTGGCCATAATAAACCTTGTCACTTTTTAGTATGTCGCCGTTTTAAAGGGTTAGCAGTTTAATTCTTTGTAGTCCTATCTTGGATTTGAAAGATTGAAACAGGGTAAGTAAGTAATGCTGTCCTTACTTCACCAGCGGCTTGTTGTTAAACACAGTTCAGACACAATGTAAACATTTCATACTAATATATTTTTTAGTAGAGATGCAACGATACTGATACCAGTACTCTGTATCAGTCCGATACTATGCTCTTGTCCTTATACTAGTAAAACTACTCTGATACAACCCCACCCGATTCCACTTACGGCCACAGGACGTAAAAGCTTGTTGGGAGGTCGTACCAGTTTCTTTAACAATCCAGACATTCAGCAAAATCAGTTAAAACATTAATTCTATATGCTGACATGCAATACAATTAATGCCCATGGAACTGTTACTCATTATTTGTTTTCGAAAGCTTGGTTACCACAGTGGCAGCTTCCCACTTGAGGACCCTGAGAACAGCCTAGCTGTCCTTTTCTCTGCCTGCGCATACGTTCAGAGTGTATCGCAGGCAGTATTACTACATGTGATTATATGTTCGGGTAAATCGGTGATGGGTATGTATTATCCATACGGTCTATGTTATTATCTGTTACTCCTTTCCTTAGTGCACAACTGAGTGTTGGCCTGACCCATTCCGGTAAACAGAAATCCCACTGATTCCTTCTCCTTTGTTGAAGTGATGTTTCATTTGTTCCACTTTCCTTAACGTCTAAACGTATTGACACAGTCAGGAAATCGTGTGGCTCCACTCTGAAGTAATCCACGCTATACTCCATAGTGCCCTGTGTTTAGAGGCCTTTGTGTCTTCTTTTAAAGGCAAACAACGCCTCAACAAAATAACAAGAACTTGCATAACTTAGGGCTTATATATCTTGCAAACCATTATACAATCGGCACACATTGCTTATCAAAATAAACTTCACATTTATATAGGGAACAAACAACTCATGCCAGCAACAGCATCATGTTGTATATCACATTTTTTACTGCCCGAAAGAGGGGCACATTGCTTATCAAGATAAACGTCACATTTATATAGGGAACAAACAACTCATGCCAGCAACAGCATCATGTTGTATACTACATTTCCTACTGTCAGAAAGAGAGGCACAATGCGTGGATGAAAATATATTTATGTTTAGTCAAAGCAATGGATAGATCTGTAATGGTATAAGTAATCACATCAGAACTTGCGACCAGCAAGTTCCCAAATGTAAATACTTGGCCTGGTACTCTTGGTCTGAAAAAAAAGATATTGCTGCATTCCTATTTTTTAGTGTAGCGTTGTTTCTTTGGAGCTATTTACCTTGTGTGCCTGACTCATGTCTTTCCATTCACGATAACCTACCTTTGTGACCTTGTGTGGCTAGAATAACAAGGCCAATCATGAGTAACGTAGTACATGGGACCGCTGCATTAATTTGAGTTTAAGTAAACATACCACATTTGTTGGTCCCTTTTATCAAAGGGACCACTAGGTTATGTTTTATGCCAAAATATTCTTTTGGATGATAATACAGAGCTTGTAAACGCAGATTTTCACTCTATCTTCATGTGGAAAGGCAACTCTAAGTTTATGATTACCTAACATTTGAAAAATACAGAAAGGGTTGGACTATGTACGGAGAACCTCAAAAAAAATCTTTGTCTTGTCTGTCACAATGTTCAATAGTTACCTTAAAATCATATCAAGGTAGCAGGCTTATATCGACTCAATGTGTTTTGTTTGCCCCTTGCCTATCGGAATTTATTTGATTATGTATTATGTACTGCTAAAATATCACCTTTCCACAAAAATAGTGCCATTGTGGCAAGGATTAATGATTTAAGGAATGTATAATGAGTTTCCAAATCTATACAATTACTTTCCATACTCAAGCCTATGCAAATGATTACAGTCAACAAAATCCCTGCTTGTTCTTCTTGCTCTGTTGCCAATTTGGGATGACTTTTGCATGGTTTTCGGGTCTTCAATAACACAGTTGTAGCCATTTCTATGTTTTGCCATTTGTGTGTAGAAATATATTCACAGGCATCGTAATTGGCTTCACTTAAATTGGTACGCTTTAAAAAAATGATCACTTCACATCCACTAGGCTGAATATTAAAGGTAGGGCATTAACATAATTTTGAATATGGTATTAAATTGCGTCTCTGCTTTCATCATTCCTAATCCCTTTCCTAAATGTCGTTTTAATTTCCCAGTGTCCTTCCTGCCTAAACGGGTTGCTCCGGAACTGCTGAGGCGAGGCTATCACTAAGATTGTGCTCTACCAACATCATTCTCTTAATTGCTTCCTACCCGACGCCCAAATATACTCTGTTTGCTAAATAAGCTCTTTGATGGGCTCTTGTGTACCGAAGGAAACCAGAGTTATTTAACTCCAGGGGAGGGGGGAAACAAGATATGTATTATTTATTAAGGTGTGATTTTGGTGCACCCACGTCATTAAAACTATTGGTGCTTTCCTTTGGGCCACTATGGGACATTTGCTGAGATCCTTTCGTTGTCTTGCACCGAGGGTGGCGATCAATCTTACGGGAATCAGCCTACGTGACAGATTGAGTCACTGTGTGAGTGCAACCCACTGCCGATGTAAATGTGCTGGCATACTGAAGTGCTAGCGCCATCGTGCCAGCTCTTCTTCAGCAGGAAGCAAATGTAATGCAGTTTATTGGAGAAACATCAAATTTGCCCTCAGTGTGTAGCCAGCTACAATGGCGTGTGCTGATTCTGCAGGCTGTCCCTTTGTAAGATACAATAACTTTTACCGTCGCTAATTCTATGGGTACTGATCCAGTCTGAGCCCCAAGGTTTTCTTTAGTGATTTTTGTATTTTGTTTATTACATTTCTTTCCAAGTTGTCATGGAAATGTTCTTCTATTATCTCTCAAAACAATTATCATTTATTGTTACAGCAGTTCATTGTAGTTTATTTCAGTTGAATAATAGAGCAAACAACATCATTTTTAAAGACTACCCTTACCTTCAAGCTGACTGAGATAAAATACTGTGTCTAGCACAGTGGCAACTCTAAAAAGCAAAACTTCCAAATACTGCAGTCAGAAAGTGTTCGGCTTTAGAATTGCAACAAACTGACCATTTAACCTGAAGCTATTATTTAAATCGATTGCATGCTTTTTTGATTCCGATTGGAATTGGGTAATGGAGCCAGGCTTTGATTCCTTGGCATCACTTCGGGGGGAAATACAACAACAGTTTTTTCCTTGTCCAGTGGGCATTCACTTTGTGCTCTTTAAAGGCGGCTGTGTTCTTGTCAGAAATCTCTGATTCAATTTAACAAAGCAGCTGAAAGATGAGTGCTGCTGACATTGATTTATTTTTAAACCTTCACCTATATCAAATGCTCTTCTCATGAAATCGTGGACAGATGTCTTCCAAGAGCAGCAGGATGTTGAAAGTTGATTGAAAAAATGCAGCAGCTGAAATTGATTGTCAACTGGACTACATTTGTTATGAAACAACCCGTATTATCCTGTTGGTTCATCTTTGTTTTTCCCCGATGTTCTTAATCACTTGTTGAAAGCCTGGATTTGGAGGCTGTAATCGCGTGTCAGTTACCTCCTATTTGTCCTTCTGAGATCGGAGTTGCAGTGGATACCGTTCCCGCACATAAAGGACCTACCAGGATCGCTCAGATCATGCAAAAACAAGAGCAGGGTTCATTTCTACCTACTCAGCACTCTGAACGGCAGGTTCCCAGCCTCTTCCCAACACTGCTTACTACCACCCGTTTGCCTCACCTCACCTCAAAACAGTTAGCGGTGGCTATTTTTAGCCGAGGAGCTCTGACAGTTGTTGCCTTATCTCACGATAACCTAATGTAAGCAGTTCCTGGTTGTGGGGGTCCGTTAGAGACTCAGGTTTCACACCTGGGAATCGTCAGGATGATGAGCAGGGCCTGGATCTTCCGGATGTTCCGGGCCTAATTCCCTCTTGCTAATATCAATCCAGTACACCCTGTCACTCAGGATTTAAATTAAAAAACTGTAAATTATGTTTTTATTGGGCAGAATTGGTCCTCTATGTGTTCTTAGACCTTTGTGATAAAATCGGAATAACCTAATATCAACTCTCATGATGTAGAATATAGTTAGTCATATATATGTCTATTACACTGAATACATATAGGCTCATTTTAAATATTTAAATATTTATTCTCTGTTTCCCTCAGCGATCCATATGTCAAACTCTCCCTCTACTCTGCGGATCAGGACCAGGAGCTCGCCTTAGTTCAGACAAAAACAATTAAAAAGGTGAGTACAAAGGCAAAAAAACAGCTCTTCTGCTAGCCATTTGTGTTTCCTCTCCCAAACACTGCCACCAGCCCTTCCGTTGTTAGGTACCCTTGCTGTGAAAATTGTTTTCCTTCCCCTTCCCGCACGGGGATCAGTCTGGACCTGTAGAGTTTTCATTTTGATGGCTCATCAGAGGTAGAATTAGGTCAGTTATTCTGCCCAGACCAAATTCCTTCCTGCATCAGATATCAAGCCAGCGCTCATTGCTGTGATAGTCAATGCTAGGGAGGAAAAGCTCTCTGTGTTTCTATTGTGCGTGTGCATGTGCCATGGGCGATGAAGCAGACTGGATGTGTCCTGTACCGCCTCATCCTCACAGGGTTCAGGGCACTATCTTTCACTCTAGAGGAGGGAAAAACAGAAAAAGAGGCGTGTCTCTTTTTTGACCCATTGGAAGAAAACATGGAAACAGGCTCACAGCAGGGGGAGCTGTTAACATGCTAATTCACATCCACGAATAGCACTTTACACCGGCTCTACGTGATGGCATTTCCTAGGACACAATATGCGCACAATGAAACATCATACCACATTACAAACATCAACTCCACCATTGTGTGTATGTATACACATGAGAACGGGGTAAACACATTTGAGCGTACATACTGTCCTAAGCGGGTGTTATGTAGGCTAATACCTGTTTGTCCTTCCCAAGTTCACATTGCTGCGGCCATGCGCGGGCCCAGGCCTCTTATCTCATTGTTATTGTCCTCCTTGTTTTCTCCCGCCCTCTCTTTTTTTTTCATTTTATTGGCGGCTCCGGCCAATCGGCGGCGGGCGGTTTATCTCGCCGCTGCGTGGCAACCCTAGCGTCCACGGAGACGGACATATGCTGGCGTTGGCCGCGCCGTAGTTTGTACGATGTGTTTATAAATAGCTGACCATGCAGTGTTATGTAGAGCAGAAGATAAAGCACCCAGGCTCAACTGTATGGGCTTTGTCTGTGTGTCTTTTTTTAAAAGTGGGCCATCATCTGCAGCTTTTCTTGGCAGTTGAAACTGAGATTCTGCTGGCCAGTGGGCGAAACGCTAAGAGGGATGTTCATCGCTATATCTGGAGCAGGTCACATGTCAGCATCCTATCACTGGATAAAACCTACAATCCATTCGGTACCTTATCAGCCGTATTAGGTAATACTGTACCCATCACATTTCTTGCTTCATAAAACACACGGTAGCCTAGTTTTCTGATACATTTATCTTTTGGCTAGGCATTGGGTTCAATGGGAATATTGATCCCCCTTGAAATCTATTTCAACTGAGATGTGAGTCTTGGGTAGCCTGGTCCTACCAGACTCTCGTACTTCATTTCATTTGCACAGAGCGTCTGGACCCAATCAATTGACTAACGTTAACTCACTTGAAGGCGGGTGTCTGTTGAAGTTTAAACTATTGGATCCGCCTAATGCCACCCTGGATCGGCCATAACCAATCGCTAACGTTTGGTCATGAAGTATGTCATGCGCCGGGGACCGGCCGGGAATCACGTTGCGCGCAGGCTGTAACCAAACCAAACACCGTGAGTGAAGATGTCCGTCAACGAGAGCTGACTTTATCGTCATTCATTGTTCTCAGCCACTCCCTCTGTTCGCTGATTGACACACAAAATGTTGACGGAGAAAACCCGCAAATATGCTGCAAACCCAGACGTTGTACTGAAGAAAAATGAAAAATTGAGCGGAAGTACTTAGGCGGGCGGAGCCAGGCTAAGTCTAAGGTGTAAAATCAGCCACACTTGTGAAATTAGGGTTTCGTTGGCGATGTGGTGTTTGTCTTATTTCAATATCCATAGGAATTTTAATGGGGAATGTCACCTAGGTTCAAGACTTATAAAATGTAAAAATGGGCGCAGTGAGTGAGGTGCAGAGGTAGTGACCTGATTGGATTTACGAGAGACATCCCTGTCTCAATCCAGCTATCTGATCAGTCTGTTCTGAAGCCTGTAACGCCAGCAGTATAGCTGACATAGGAAATTTGAACCTAGCCAGAAATGTAAACAAAGCAAGAAACCAACCCAACATTTTACCCCAACAGCATGATCGACAAGTATACTCAAAATCGACTCATTTGCACCAACCCATGAAAAAAACATCACACAACGTGATGTCATTTATGCTGAGGCAGAGCAGAGCAGATACCGAATAATGAGTGACAAGGGTGACATTTTTTCCTAATTCAGCAAATGAGTCTTAAAGACACCAGTGACCCATGCAAGTAATGGGGCTTTTTAGCCCTGCCAAGCACAACCGCGGTATTCATCACCAGGGCACAAAACAACCCATTTAGAATTGTGTGCAAGCGAAAATGCGATTTTGCACAGGGACACACGGCCAACTGCCATTTTGTTAGCCTCGTTGTGGCAGACAAGCGGGTACGTGCAAACACTAACCAGAGATGCTACAGCAAGAGTCAGTGGCCATTGCCAATGAGGTAGACCAGCCAAGCTGTTGCAAAGATGTACACTAGACATCTCAAATAAACTTGCCTTTTTTATTGATCTTCTCAACATCACTGGAGAAAGGTTTGTGTGTGTGTGTGTGTGTGTGTGTGTGTGTGTGTGTGTGTGTGTGTGTGTGTGTGTGTGTGTGTGTGTGTGTGTGTGTGTGTGTGTGTGTGTGTGTGTGTGTGTGTGTGTGTGTGTGTGTGTGTGTGTGAATTAGTGTTTAGGGAACATGATTTAATTTATAAGCAAACGATTTGTATGTCTAGTCTGTTTGACTCGTCTGACTAACGCCTGCTATAACACATTCATTTCACACTGTGTAGAAAGTTAGAAACTCGCAAGGTTCAACTAATTGTTCAAGTGGTTCTCGCCCTCGCTTTGCCCTCTCTCTTCTTTCTCTCTCTATCTCTTTCACTCTCTCTCTTCCCCTAAACAAGGACAAAGGTTATTGGGTAATTATTCTGTGTGTACCAGCGATGACCCGCTCAGTGTGTGGTTGTCAACTATAAATCCAACCTTCCACTGTGTCTGCTCTTCCCTTCCAGACCCTGAATCCCAAATGGAACGAAGAGTTCTACTTTCGAGTGAGTTCTGTTCAGTTTATCTGAAATAATTCAGATGCACTAGTTAGTCTTTCTTTTTAATCAATAATATACTCGTTCACAGACTTATTTTAGTTTTGAACTTTAACCCAACACACAGAAATGATTACCCTGGACAAATGATTGATTATTGTATTGTCTAGTCAAAGTATTTTGCATCATCATTCAGATCTCTTAACCTACAGCAGAAGCAAAATCAGTTTGCTTTTGTCTGTAGGTTTTTGTAAGGGAAATACTATTGAAGGCATTCCAATTAACACCGGATGACTGTTCTAACATCACGACTCTTGTCATTTCCTCGCGAACGCAGGTGTGTCCCCTGAATCACAGACTGCTCTTTGAGGTGTTTGATGAAAATAGACTGGTAAGATCACACTTTGTTTCTCCTCACTTTTTTTTTTCTTCCTGGTTGAGAAGCATCTCAAAGGCATCTTCTAACCTGCACAATATTTCTAATTTGAGCTGGATGATGAACGCGTGCGCACAACCGTAACATAATTGTGATAACCAACGTTCGATCGTCATGGCGGGATAAACTCTATAGGGTATACCAGCCCAACTACAGGTGTGTCCAACGCGGCCTTATGCTGCATGGGAATCAATGTCCACTCCGTTTAAGGTCAAAGCAAGATGCTGAGGTTGTAACAAAACAATGGTACCTCCCTTCCCTGACTAATCGTTTGTAGTTTCAACAGAGAGGGGCAGTAATGTGGTTACCCACTTCGCCAGACGAACTCTGTTCCCCCCAGGCAAAGTAACATTTTTCCTGGAGTCGGTTATGGATAATGGCTAAGAGCTGTGACAACACAAAATTGTATTTGATTTTTTTTTTTTCCATCTAATGTCTTTTTAATACCAACTGGGGTCTGAATATCCAGTTTAATGCCACAGCGAATGTCTGTACAGGACAGGCCAGTCTGAGACAGGGTGTTCCTGGCCAAATCTGGTACACATTCTGTTTTTGGGACTCGATGCACACACATGCACACACACAAGGACATACACATGCACACATGCACATGCACACATGCGCACACGCACACACAGACACACACACAGAAACACAGACATACACACACACACAGGTTCCCGCTGTACTGTGGGTTAGACAGATAAGTACACACATAGTGGGAGAGACAGAACGCAGAGATTGTATTGCCTCCCTCCTCCGGTGTAAAGCGATACGACCAGATTTTCTCGCACATTTGCACCTCCCGCTTCTCGTAAGGGATTTGGTGACGGATGATTTATGCGCCATCGAGATGCCAGCGTGTGGAGAGGGCTGATTAGTGTTCAGGCGCTGTCGCGAAATGTTTTGCTTTTGTTTTTTTCTTTCTCCCAATGTGGTGGGAGGCGTCTTGCCAACGGGCCTCGGCTGCCGCGCAGTATAGACGTCGACGACAAAGCACAGCCTGGTCGTCTCCTTATATGTCTGAGGCGGAGGAGGAGGAGGAGGAGGAGGAGGAGGTTGTGATGTGTGTTTTGTTGCATGCCAAGGCACCCCCTCCCCCTTACCCCCGCCTCCCACCTCCACCGCTTTCCACTGTTTCCTTTTGGTGGTCCTCTGCCGCTGTAGCAATATGTTGTGGTCTATTTGACAGGAGAGATGTCTGAGGAGCCAGGTGGTCCGTCTTTGTACTGGGTGGCTGGATCGGCGATGCAGGCTGTTCGTTATGTGTTTGAATGAAGCGGCCCTGGCTACCTATTATACTATTATAACTACATTAATAACGGTGTTAAAGACTAGTTTGGGCTTTGTACCAGTGGCAGTGGAACTTACTTTGACCTTTCATTCCTACACAGAACATTTCTCCTTAAAAAATGACCAATGACGACACTGCACTTTGATATTCAGGGAATTCTCCACAAGTAGACCTATCGTCTGGCTTTGGCAGCAATAGATAATCGTAGCGTCTGTCCGCTTACTTGCGGACAGAGACGTTGACTAGATGCACTCTCAGGACTCCACTTGAGCACCAAGCTGCATCAGCAGTAAAGTCAGAACAAGACGTCAACTATTCCAACTGCATGCCTCTCAAAGGCCACATTATCATCTACGCTCTGTTCCATCTCTGTATGAAGACAAATCACATCAGCCCCCCCTCCACAGAAATGAGCCTGGGGCCAGCCCTGTTGTATGCCAGATAGTTCACTCCTCTCTGGAGTGAACTGTTCGTCTTATTCACTCACTGCGTGTTTTTTGATTTGATTGACTGAATGGCACTGTGTTGACTGAATTGTGAGACACAGTTAGAAGTCTGTCTCATGAAAGCTACACCCACTCTCTGCTTTTAAAATGTTCTTCAAAGTCATAAAAAGATTTCTGCGTAAATTCTGGCAGCAGCTGGTATCACACAGCTGCATTCTGCCTAACCTGGTCCTGCATTTCAATGACTTCAGTTATATCCCTCGAAGCGTGTCTTTAAGGGGTAATGACCAGGTATGGTGGTCTACCCAGAACATCTGCTGCTCGTCCCCCCCTGGCTCCTGGTCTACTGTTTACAGACAGAGGTGTTGGCACGGGCGGAGATGTCTTTCATGTTCCATGGTTCAATTGCACATAACCTTATGTCGAACGCTTTTCTTAGTATGGATTTTTTAAGATGCGTAGAGCGATCGGCGGTAATGAAGTAGTCTCCGACTTAGCGTTGGTCTCCTGAAAGAATGGGTAGCGGGCAAAATGAGTGGGACCGGGGGGGGGGGGGGGGAAACAGTTGGCAACATACGTTTGTAACTGGATGCAGGGCAGCCATTGGTGGTCACGTGACTGACAAGCAGCCTACTGTCACCTCGGAAACCAGGAGTGCCAGCCACTCTTAACCAATCATCCCTGGAATGCTGGCTGTCACTGGGCTGAGGCTATTTCTGCTGCCGGTCGCTATTGCTCGCTAGTGCATGGAGCTTGGCTTACAGGGATCCTTCTATTTAGTTTCCCCCTCTCCCTCCGCCTCACTCCCCCCCATGTTCCCCCACTCCCCCCAAAACTAAAGTGTGTACCAATAAGTGGTTGTTTTTTTTCCTCAGTGCGCCTTTTCCGCTTAAACTTTTTATGTGTGTGGGGCGAGTGTGCTGCTGGTCCACATTTCATACAGCTTACTGTCAGAGGGAAGGTTCCTGAAAGACTCTTAAGAGGAGGGGACAGAGGAAGAGCGAGCGAGAGGGAGAGAGAGAGAGGGAGAGAGAGGGGAAGGGAGGTGGGGTGAGAGTGAGAAGGAGAGGAGTAAAAGGGGATCATCCAGCCGGCTGGCCGTAGAAGTGGGAGAAGTGAGCGACACGCCGAGACAGAAGCCAGAGGAGCGGCAAGCAGCCAGGCAGCGTGAGCTCTCCGGCCCCAGGACAAAATGGCCCACCGCCTGCGACTTTTTTTCGGCTCGGGCCGCAGCAACACGGCTCCGGAGCTGGAGGTGGTCGAAGGAGACCCCGGCGAGAGGAGGCAGCAGCAGCAGCAGCAGCAACAGGAGGAAGGCGGCGGCACCCACGCCATGAGGTTCTGCATGCGGACACCCCCAGTGTCCGGGTCACCACAGGAGCCGTCGCCTCTGTCCTTCTCCGGCCCGACCGGCGCTGCAACATGGGGGTCGGAATCGGCGCTGAAACGGAGCTCGTCCATGTTCATCCCCCAGCTCGCCCCCTCGGCCGAGCCACGGGCCACCAAGAGCTCCACCATGCAGATCTCCCTCCAGCGCTCCGGCAGCAGGCCCGGCTGTATGGAGTTCAACGGATGTGCGTACGACGACCCGCCACCCTGCTACAGTCCTCCAGGGCCTGCTCCCGCCTACACGGAGCCAGGCGAGCTAAGTGATTATCCATATCCACCGCCACCCCCGTACTCCAGCCCGGACATACCGGGGAGTCATCCCACGGAGCCCGATCGGCCCGGTCGCAGGGTCTTCAGCATGGGGTCCAACGGACACGGCGGGTCCGCCCAGGGTCAAGCCGGCATCAGCATCGGCGGGATCCGTATCCAGAGGAACTCCCCCGACGGTTCGGAGGTCCAGCATCTCCGGATCCTGCCCTACGGCGGGACCGGGGGGCCGCTGGGGTGGTACGTCCAGCAGAAGGGCACGGACCGGCCCGGGACGGGCAACGGAGGAACACAGAGACTCGTGTTTCAACTGCAGCAGAATCAGAGCCAGGATCAGAACCAGGCCGGACAACAGTCCCCTTCACCCCAGGACGAGTGCACTCATCTGGGATTCGCCAACCCCGGGGACGGACCTGTGTTTGGTTACCCCAGAATTAGACTGGAGAGGACGGCCTCAAAGCAGAGAGCGCCCGTGGGAAACCTACAGCAGGGTTCTGGGGGTCAAGCTAACGAGGAGGCCTGCGGCCAGCCGGAGACACGGCAGAGGGTGGAAACAGACGACCGAGCTAAAGGTTGCACCTTCAAAATCCGAAGAGAAACTCCGAGGAGGCAGCCTCATTTCAGGATATGCTTCAGCCCAAATGGTAGTCGAGGTCAGAACGTGAACATTGACTCTGACTTCACACAAAATAACCCAAAGGTAAACCGTGTGTATGAGGAACAAAAGAACTAAAACTTTGTGCTTCGTAATTGCGCTGTGTCCATGGCTTTGGATTTGCAGTGAGGTAGTGATAAGAGGTAAAACCCATCCAAATTAGTTTGGGAACAACTGTAATCATCCTGTTTTGCAAGTTCATGTAGTGCAGTAGGGTTTACTCAAATATGACAAATAAGGGTCATCATTCTTTGCTTTTCCATGACTCAGATGGGAGTCTGTTGTTGTTTTTGTTTTTGTAGTAGTAGTCGTAGCAGTAGTAGTAACAATAGTAGTAGAGGAGGCATTTTACGAGTATTTCAAGCCATACAGCCCCCGTACCAGGGTGATATGCAGGGTCTGATTGGGAAGAGGGAGGTAGACTTCTGGGAAGAGCAGCAGAGAGCTCTGCGTAGCCGGGGCTAAACCACACGCCCCGGGTTCTCTTTCACCCGCAGGCATTTGAAGTTTTGAATACATCAGCTAATATACTTTTAATGAAAGGAACAGAAGGGGGAGAACTGAGGGAAACACTGCATAACCTTTTGACACACTTGTCTCCTTCTGATGTGCTTTTAATTGAATTATTCCAACGGTGAGTGTGACCACTTATTTTCATAATGCAGTCAGCTGGAGGTTACACTCATCTCTGCCACGGGCTGATTCTCAAGACGTGTTGTTCAATTTCAAAGCAGGCCGACAGGCTTTTCTTCTGAGTCTTGAGTCTGGTCTGATACGGGTTCCTCTTGCTCACAGCTGCTCCTCCAGTCATTAGGAGCCGAGGTGCCAGGACAATCGAGAAGTCTAACAAGATATCAGTGTCAACATTGCCTGAAGGTCTCGAGTCCTGCGAGGTAGCGATGATCTTTGCCTTTTTAAACGACCAGTTTACTATTTCTCACCTTCTCGATGTAAACTGTTGAGTGATTTATAAAAAAAATTCCACACTCATCGGTAACCACACTTCATTGTTCAGTAACTTCAGGCGCCTGTACTTCATATCCAGAGGGATTTTCAGGTCATATGCTGCAGTAAACGACATTACGGCCTGTATTGATGCGTCTACTGTGGTTATTTGGAAAAGGATTTGACAGCGAGTTTCTTCAAGCAAGTCTATCCCTGGCTTAGCAAGTCGTGATGGTCAATTGAAAAGTGCAAGTTATATAATTCTTGCATATATTTTATCCTGGCTTCACCATTTAGAAAAGAAAGAAAATATTTTCCATCCGCTATTGGTTTATTCATGGTTTCTTCGAGTGTCTTGTTTTGGTTTCTTGGAAGAGTCCCGTTCATATGCCAGAGTGACAGCACTTTTGGTTTTGGTTTCCACAGCTTGGCGGTCGTGCTGGGGCATTGGTCATGCCGCTGTATATCTATTACAGCGCCTTCACCTTCAGCAACAATGCGCCTGCTATGGTGAATTGCTCTTGTCCTTTTCGGTCTTGCTCACACATTTCGCAACACATTATGTTTCATTTTCGCACTAGTCCCCCTCCTGGCATACCATAGTCCCATGCCAGAGAGGGAATCCTCATATAGACCCTACAACCCCCCCCCCCCGCTCCAACCCTCCAACCACCTTTCAAAAGCCCTGCATGTCATGGCACACGTGCATGCATTCGAGTATGTCTGTGTTTGTGCCAACCAGATTGGCTGCAGACAGTTATGCAGCCATGCCATGCCCAGGTCAAAGCTCTGCTAAGACCTCCATCGCCCCTGCCACTACAACGCCCCCTCCACCAGCCCGCCTGCATTGTCATTCACAAAGAGCTCTGGCAGACTGTCAAGGCACACTAAATCTACCTGGGAAGGCCTGGAGGCGCAGCGCACATCTAAGGACTTAGATAGGTGCTTGGGATGGTTCCTGTTATTGCCCCTCTCTCCTCAGATGTTTTGCTGACCTTTTTGAAAGGCAATGTTTCTAGTGTGAACAGTGCTTTATGCACACTGTGCGGTCCCCCCACTTTGACTGGAGAGACCCTTTTCAAAGGTGCACTCTGAGTGGTTTACGAGCACCCATTTTCCGTTAATAAAGTCTGCGGCTGCCCAACACATTTCTGGTTTCCCGATGTGGTCGGGCAGTTGTTTGGCGGCCAGACGGACACTTATTTGTCCAACCTAACACAACATGCCCACGTAGGCCGACTTGTTTATAAAAGTGTTCTAGCCTATTAATGCCCGCTTGCCCAGACATCTGTGGGCGAGCTCTCTGTATCCTCCTGTTCCGTCCCTGTGAGCATATTTTTCTGTGACATTCCTGCGTCTGTTATCTTAATCGACTACGGAATGATTGATCGTAATCTGGTCCTGAGAGGGAGAAGGAGAGAGAGAGATAAGAGAGGGAGAGCGAGCTGTGGTCTCACTCTGTGTGACCCTGTGATGACTCGGCAAAATATCCCTGTCAGCACGGGCCACAGGTCTTTTTAAGTGCCAGTGGAGGGAATGTTGTGGAAAAATACCCTCCACGTACCAGACCAGCACTTCTCAAACTTGTTTTATGACTTTAGGACCAAAGGCTGTAATTACCTGGAACATTAGAGTCACAAGCTGTGGGCTTTTTCCAAATAACGCTTTTATTTTCGTATCAGTAGCCCAATCTTGCCAGAGTGCATGATGTGTGTGCGCGCGTGTACATTTCTGTGCTCATTCAAGTGTGCACTCGTGGGTGTTTAGTTCCCGTATGTGTGTTTAACTAATTACACAAGTATGTCTGGAGCTTGTTTTAACCGCTTGTTGATCTGTTTGTCAGTGGCGGCTGACCCATTGTATTCCAGAAATGTAAACAAACTAAAGCTGGGAGTTGGAGTCCTGTGCCAGCACCACTACCCTGCAGAACGCAGCCACGGCGTCGCTCTCTGTCGGCCCACCCCTCTTTCTCTTGACTGCTGTGTATCTTTATGATGATCTGGCTTCCTATTTGCTTTTTTTTACTGTACCTTGATTGCAGTTCAACAGAACGTCCTGTTTTTAATCATGAATCAATGCAAACAGCAGAACTCCAAACGATGACCGTTTCCACCGCTGTCTACAGAACTTCTTGTTGTCTAAATGAATTGTTCCCCCCCCCCCCCCCCCCCCCACTCACGCAGGGCTCTACCAAGAATGGACTGTTCCACGTTGGGCAGGTAATCGTTGTCTCCATTCAAGAAGGGGCTCACTGCTATGTGGCTAAATCATTCGTGCCGACTTTCCTGCAATTGCTATCAATAGGTGTATGAGGGAGAATTTGTATTGATTGCACTGCACGCGCACACACACATATACACACACAATCGTACAAACACATTCGTACACACACACAATCACACATAAGTACACACACACACACACACACACACACACTTATACACATGCATTCGTACATACGCACACAGCCTCATGAACACACACACACACACACACACACACGCAGACACACACACACACACGCGCAGTCACACACACACACGCGCAGTCACACACACACACGCGCAGTCACAGACACACACGCGCAGTCACACACACACACGCGCAGTCACACACACACGCGCAGTCACACACACACACACACGCGCAGTCACACACACACACACACACGTAGTCACACACACACACACACACACAGTCACACACACACACACACACACACACACACACACACACACACACACACACACACACACACACACACACACACACACACACACCACCTTTTCATGGGCTTGCTGTCCGTTGCCACCTCCTCTCCCTGGTTGTGTGGCCCCTGACCTGTTCTGTGTATTGGGTGGTGGTGGTGGTGGGTGTTGTCCTTTTATCCTGCTGGGTGAACTGATTTCTGGTCCTGTCTCAAGTGATTCCTGTCTCAAAGACCTCCATATAAAGAATCCCCGGTCTAAAGCCTGTTGCTTGAACACTTGTACAATCCGTGCCCTTTTAATGAATAGGGATGGGTACCCGGGAACAGCACAGCTGCCACCATAAATTCAAATGGGAATAAAGAAGACATTGAATCGTAGTCTTGGGGTTAAACATCCATGGTGTACATGTATTCCTTAAACCCAGTTGAATTGCTGAAGTGATGCTTGTCTCCAGATTTGTACAGGCATTCAAGGATAGGGCTTAAGACTGCTGGGGATATTTAATATGAATCTCGCTCTCACTCTCTCTCCCTCTCCGTCTCTCTGTCTATGTGTAATATACACTGTGTTCCTGGATTTTTCTTTTGCTGGACTTCATAAACCCCATTCAATTTTGTGGTTTTCCCCTCTATTTTCCTGTCTAAATCCTGCTCAACATTTAGCTCATGCTTTTGGTATTCCCCAGAAGGAATTGTATTTACTTCTAAATGCAGGTATTTAAAAGTTGATCTACATGTTTTAGTTTTGTTGTTTCTTTCCCCCCCCCAGACAAGAGATGATTTCCTTGGACAAGTCGATGTACCCCTCAGTCACTTGGCGGTGAGTAGGGTCTCTCTCTCTCACTCTCTCGCCTTCTCTCTTTCAATGTTGCAGCTCCGCTGTCGCTATGGAGAGTTCACCATGCTCTGTTTTTCCTACCTCTGTGGGCCTACCTGCTTGACTTCTACAGAGGTCAGGCCTTGCTTGGGGCTAATCGTAGAGTAGAAGAACCGAATGGACCAGGGTGCCACACTAGGCCGCCATTCGCTGTAATCAAGGAACCGAGGGAGTCCTGTCTTTTAAAAATAGAATGAAGGCTAAATTATCTGTAAACAAAGGAAGCGGGATGGAGTGGAGAGCTAGTCGAGGTTTCCTGATAGGAGGAGCTTTGATTGGTCGATTGTTGGTAAGCTATTGATTTATTTAACTTTTTGATGACAACAATAACTGCTATAGAAGTTTAGGTCAATGTTTGTTTAGTGGTAGTGTTGCCACAATAATGTCAGCAATAACGCTAATAATAATAATAATTCTACAATAATAACCAAATAGCAAAAACAACAATGCTCATATTTAGTATAACTCCAAGATAATTATTTATTCTAAAAGTACGTGAACGACTCCTCGAGCGAAGCAATAAACCAGTCACCGAGACACACACTGCAGAACAAACACCCGCAACGAAAGAATCCGCAACCAAAGCCACCGCGCGCCTCGGCCAAGAAGTTAATTTAATGCTTTATAAGGCTGACTCGTGTTATGCCCCCATAGGAAACGTGGACTGACGGCTCGCTCTTTCCCCCCACCCTCCAGGGAGCGAAGGCCCTCTCTGATGTCCTTTGAGAAGTTCTAAAACTTCCAGGAATCTCTGTGCGCCGGGCTACAGGGTTAATTATTAAACGTTGCACTCGCCTCCTCGCACGTGATTAAGGATTTACAGGAGCCGCGGTCCGCTGCCAGATGCTGACTCACTTGGGTTTGGCCGAGGCAGACCAGACAAACGCTTTTCAGGCCTTTTCTTTTTTAAAGTGGCCCATGAGTATTTTGGGTCTATTTCTGTGATCTGGTGTAATATATCAATTTTGTCTTGAGCGGGAACGTGTGTCTTCTTTTGTGTGTGTGTGTGTGTCTATTTATTTCTTTACAACATCTCAGCGAGTCACTTCCTCTTGTGTCTCTGGCTGGCGAAGTTGACATGACTCAGTCAGAATCAGAGTTTTGCTACGCTGGCTTGGTTAAAAGTGGCCTGGCTAGCATGGGCTCTCTCTGTCTCTGTCTCTGTCTCTGTCTCTGTCTCTGTCTCTGTGTGTGTCTCTGTGTGTGTGTGTATATTTGGATGGATAGGGATGACTTCTTTATCATATTCCTCAATGGGCCTGTCAATTTGAGGTTTCCTGGGTTTGGTTATTTATTATAAATGTTGGCTAAACTCCCAGAGCATCAGAACAAGCACCGCCATTGATCCAGAGGCCTAACTTAATACCGTTATGACTGAGCTAGCGCTGCCTTGATGGATGTTGCCTGCTTCTAATGCGTTTTTAGTTGTCTTTTTAAAGTATTTTTCCGCCGTCTTATGAAATAACCTGGCTGTATTAAGAAGCCAGTACCGATAAAATAATCCTTCACTTTTAAGGATGATTTACTGTTAGGAGTTAACACAGCAAGTGTTGGAACAACTATTCTGCTACTCAGAATGTAACTTAAGTCACCATGGGCTTGCATCACCGCCCCTGGGGTGATCTGAATTGCACATGGTCCACACTGACTGATCTGAGCTGTGATATCCCTCCACAGTAACTCCGTCCTGTTTCCCTTAGGATTGTGTTCTTCTATTGTATTATATTGTGTCGTTAACAAAAGCACACCATGTCGTTTTACAGACGGAAGACCCCGCCATGGAGCGACCGTACACATTTAAAGACTTCCTCCTGCGGCCTAGAAGGTGAGTTTCGGAAGGACGGTACTCATTAACTCAACCGTGGGAAGAAATGGAGAAACGAAAAGGAAAAAAATGGCCGGTGAAAAATTGTTAAGCGAGTGACGATCTTGCGGTGTAAGAGCGGTCATTTTAATTTTTTCTTGGTACACCCAATACGACAATGTGAAGGTCCTTCAAGGGCTACCAGTGGCAGTTAGCACCGACTGCCAAGAGGTTAGTTCTGGGGAAAGTCCCCTTCGCTTCTAACTGACGACCGAACCAAGGAGCTTAAACAGAGCTCCCACCAAATAGGCCATTGTTTTGGTCCATAGTTTTATCAGTGTGGTTATTATAAATTGGCGTGTGTTGCTATCTGTGTTGGTTGTCCAGTCACAAGTCCCGGGTGAAGGGGTACCTGCGGTTGAAGATGGCGTACCTGCCCAACCAGGACGGACAGGAAGAGGAAGTGGGCGACGTCAGGGAGGAAGCAGAGGTGAGCTAAACCTCAACTTCATAATTTTTAGGTTGGTGTAGTTTCACCGTTTGAACACACAAGGTTGGTCAGGCGTCACATTTTTGTGAGAGAAGTGCTGAATCTGAAAAAATAAATATTTTTGTTGTTTGGTCTTGTTCATGCCCCTATATATATGACTTATTCAAGAAAGGTTGTGTCCTCCAACTTTTGCTTCTATTCACCATCTTTAGCTGGTCAGCTGAATTTGAGGTAGTAACAGATGTACTAATGATATCCATATTTTTCGAAAATATTTTTCCAACTACATTTGGTTGGATGTCAATGGTTTCATATGCCCTTTACTCCCTAACCTCCAGAGAAAACTACCAAAATGTTAATCCAGTAGAGTCCTAATTTATTAATATGATCTTTCAATACGGATCTAGCTGACTATGACCTCTTTGTCAAGAGGCTCATGCTAGCCATCAAGTTACTCCACTGTTTCCCTAACGTAGACTTAACTTTGGCTGGTCATTTATTATAATATCTTTTTATATTTCATATTAAATTGTAGAGCTGCCAGCAACACACTCCCTCTCTCTCTCACCAACACACTAGCAACAGACCGTCTTAAAATAGCCGCTCCTCTCCCTGCACACCACCCTGAATCAAAACATGATCATGTGCGGGATGAAGGAGTGTTGTTGGCTTTTCGCAGCAGAGAAGACCGCTGGCCGAACTCATTAATAGAGTCAACTGGAGTTCAAGGATCAGTTTGAGGGATGCCATGAAGGCCAACCAAGCGTATAATTGAATACACGGCCTGAAACTCAACGACAACTCATGTGCTAGTTCTCGTTGGTTATGAACCAGGACCTTTTTTGGGGGTGTGAAAGAATGCGATGGTTTCCACCAATGTAAACGTATGGAAAATCAGTTTAATCTGTATTATATACATCCTATGTGCGTCCCGTCTTTCTGTCCCCCCAAAGCTAGCGCTTGAACACTACACAACAATATGTGAAATTCAACACACCGACAACAACTCTCATGTTCCCACGCTACTTCGCACGCCATCAAAATACGTCCTTTGTTATTGTTTTGATTGAGTGACCCCTAGCGGCAGAAATGACATGCAATACCATTCATTAATTTAAACAGAACAGTTTATATTCATTAACATTTAGGGCATTTAGGAGACACTTTTATCCATAGCGTCTTACAATAAGTACAAGAATATATTGATAAGACTACAACCACAAATTGCATTACAGATGATTGAATCAATTTTTTTGGTAATATTTGTTCCATGTGTGGCTCTTGGTCCATCAGGGCTGGGAGGAGACCAGTGAACAGGGGAACCAGAGGCCCCAGCAGCTGGTGCCTCCCCTGCCCCCCGGCTGGGAGGAGAAGGTGGACAACCTGGGCCGCACCTACTTCGTCAACCACAACAACCGCTCCACGCAGTGGAAGCGCCCCACCAACATGTAGGTCCCCTCGCGCTCGCCTCTTTTATATTCCATTCACCATCAATAACCTTTTTGCTAGGTTCTCGGAGTGCTATCCACATTCAGGTTTTGAATAAAATGGGAACAAACACATGTCACCCCTTGGATAGAACTGCTACTTACGATGACTGTTTAGTCATGGAGCAGATGATTTTATCTGTATGGTGCAGAAACATGTCATTAATGTGCAGATAGGGTTAGGACATCTGAGGCATTGGGGCATCAGGCACAAGAGTGGCCTAGTGGAAGACTTTGGACATGGGAAGCATCCCAGAGAAACACCCAAACTTACCACCCTAATAACCACTCTAATTAATACCATCAATATATGCTTTATAAGTACCGTATATTCATAAATGTAGGTTCTTGGCATTCGTTGGTTCCAAGATCCCCTAACTCCTGGCTGGGTGGATGTGTGTATTCCTAACCCCTGACTCCTGGCTGGGTGGATGTGTGTATTAGGGCACGACCGATTCATCGGCCTGCCGATTTAATCGGCCGATTATAGCCTTTTTGAAAATAATCAACATCTGCCAAAAAGACGCCAATTACAACCGATTTTTTTATTTTTTTTTAGAAATGTTATTGCGCTTAGTATCCTGCAGATTGCTCTCCTACTCGCCTTGCTAACTAACAACTTTAGCTGGAGTAAAAAAGAGGAGATGGAATTTTACCGTACAACATGAAAGCACGCTCGCTCAGGCAGCTGCGCGCTCACCTCACCAATGTACACAAGACGCGTTGTTTGAGCATGTTGTGCCTGTTTTTCTTTAGGTCCCAGGCCATGTTAATTTGTTATACTGTAGACTCTAACGGTGCGACCATACTGCACAGCACGCACGTGTTAGTCACTGCTCACGAGCGCAGCACATTGGGAGTTATTTATTTATTTTACATTTAACATTGCACTCATTTTTGACTGTAAATGTATTCTAAAACACTCAAAGGTTCTGCATTCAATTCACATATTCGTCAAAAGTGTTTAAAGTATATTTAAGGTATCAAAAACTGCGTTTTATATGCTTTTTTTGGTTTTGTTTTTAATCGGCCGATTAAATCGTAATTGTAATTTTTCTCTGAAAATAATCGGCATCGGCATCGGCACTCAAAAATAAATATCGGTCGGGCCCTAGTGTGTATGCCTAACCCCTAACTTCTGGCTGGGTGGATGTGTGTATTCCTTACCCCTGACTCCTGGTTGGGTGGATGTGTGTATTCCTAACCCCTAACTTTATATTGATGCCTGTATGCCCATGCAGGGATGTGATTTCGGAGAGTGAGAACGACAGCCAGCAGCGGCAGATCCACCAGGAGGCACACCGCGTGTTCCGCTCCCGGAGACACATCAGCGAGGACCTGGAGAACGAACACATGGAGCCCAGCCGGGACCTGGACAACGTGAGGCTGAGGGACACACGCAGGCACACACACGCACACGCACACGCACACGCACACACAGGCACACACACACGCATGTATACACGCAGGCACACACGCATACATACATGCAGGAATACATACGGGAATGCAGGCAGACATTCATACACGCACGCATACATACATACATACATACAGACACACATTCAGGCATGCAGACATTCATACATGTATACACACAGGCACACAGGCAAGTAGGCATTCATTCAATAAGGCATGCAGGCAAACGTAAATACAGGCACACACACACACACACACACACACACACACACACACACACACACACACACACACACACACACACACACACACACACACACACACACACACATACCTCAATATGCAATGAAATGCAGACTTTCTTGGTAACTACTCTATTGATGTTGACTCCATATCGCCCTTCCTCTAGCTATGGGAGCTGATCTCAGAGGAGGATCCCAATGAGCTCCCCGGCCCCCCTTCCACCTCCTCCTCCATCATCATGCCCTCCCAGCCCCCCCAGTCCCCGGGCCCCCCCCAGGAGTACTCCGAGGAGCTCAGACTCTCTTTCCAGCCCGAGACCAACGGAGAAGACCCAGGACCTGCGTCTGTCCAGGTAGGACCGAGAAAGACAAAGGCACGCCGATGCTTTGAAGTCGTGGCGTGAAAATGAACGAGCGTGTAGATTTCCGATAAAACAAAAAAAAAAGAGGATGAGCGGTCCATAATTCCTGGTGTCTGCACAGGGCCAGCTGTCCGAAAGACTTCGCTCCTCCAGTATGACGGACGGAGTCAGCGAACAGGCTCAGCCTCCACCCCTGACGGTACCAATCTCATCCTCTGTTCTCCATCTCTTCCCCTCACCACCTCTTGCCTTCTCTCTTTCCTCCGTTCCACAACTCTGCTCTACCTCTCCTCCTTCTCCTCTCCCCTTCCTTTCTTTCTTCTCTCCTCCTTCTCAGCTCCCTTCTCTCCCCTCTCTCTCCTCCTCTCTCTCCTTCTGTCGTCCACAGTGCTAAACATTTCCAGCGCTATGCATATAGTCAAAGTGATTGCATTTGGTACGTTAAATGGTGTGCACACATGGTTGTTCACCTGTTAAGTTTTGTGTTTTCTATGTTGTTGTGCTTGTTGTCATACACCTGTGTTATTGTGTGTCACATACCCATGTCCTCATTTTACTCTACACTTGATACTGTGTAGTCATCGCAGCCTCTTCCTCCTCCTCCTCCTCCCACGGAATTTCTTTATCCGGTCGCAGCTATTCACACACTTGATTGTCACAATTCCCTTTCACTCTTTTATTCACTCCCTGTGGACTATGGACTACTAGCGCACAGCGTCCTCCCATTCCTCTCTCCCACAGCTTGTCTCCCTTCTCTCCTTTCCACTCTCCACTCCTGATGATTCACTATTAAAGCCCCTCTACTTCTGAAGAACTCTAATCTGTATGACGAGTGTAAAGGTCCTAATGCTTATTAAGAACTCAGCTCTACTGATGAGTCAGTCACTGTTAATATTTATAAAGCTCTCTACTTATTAAGAACTCAAGTCTGATGAGACACTGATGAGACACTGTTAAGATCACTGTTTAGATAAATGGAGAATTTATTATTTATTAGGAACTCTATCGTACTGATGAGTCACTGTTAGGGTCCCTCTACTTATTAGGAACTCTACCGTACTGATGAGTCACTGTTAGTGTCCCTCTACTAATTAAGAACTCTACTGTACTGATGAGTCACTGTGAGGTCTACTTATGAGGAACTCTACTGTTCTGCTGAGTCACTTTTAAGATTCCTACTTTTAATTAAGAACTCTACTGTTCTGCTGAGTCACTGTGATGATCCCTACGTTTAATTAAGAACTCTTATGTACTGATGAGTCACTGTTAAGGTCCCTCTACTTATTAAGAACTCTACTGTTCTGTTGAGTCACTGTTAAGATCCCTCTACTTATGAAGAACTCCACTGTACTGCTGAGTCACTGTTAAGATCCCTCTACTTATGAAGAACTCTTTCTTCCGTACTTCCAAAGTTCTCGGCCCCTGGCAGGGGTCCAGCTGTACTCGTTACATCACAGTCCAGTCGGGCCATCACCGAGCCACAGCAGCACACTATTTGCAATCACTCGAGTCAAGTACTGTTAAGTGATCGGATGGGGATGAAAGTTGGGAGACAAGCCGCTCATTCAAGGGGGCCAGGATTCTGAGTCATCGCGATCTGGAGTCGATATTATGTCTTTTTTGTTTTTGTCTCTGAGACATCTGCAGCTCTGAGCTGGCAGAATACAAACTCCCACTCCTTGCCGCTTACACCCAGATTGACCCCTTTTTCAGGGCAATCAATTGACAGAGAAAACAGCCACCCCGGCAGAATGGCTTGATTGTAAGAGTCACTTAGCCATGAGCTAAAGGCTAGTCATGGGACCATCTGAGTAATGCGTTGTTCCTCTCTGGGATGCTGACAGTGGCCAGCCTGGCGTTGTCAAACCAACCCAGAGGCAGCAGATTGCAAAGTACAGCTGGCGATGTCGGACTTAGCCTCAAATGACTACTTTATGGACAACAGTTGGCGCTCGGGATGAAAAGCCATCAGAATAAATGCATAATCTTCACATTTTGTGCTCAGGTTTTGCTTTTCTCTGAAGCGGGGGGAAATGGGTGAGTGAGAGAATGAGTGAGTAATGGAAGATGTGAGAGGGCATCGGTTACTTCTGAGTTGGAACAAACGCGGCCCTCTCCTAATGCCGATGTGCTTCTGAATGTCCATATACATGAGATTTATGATCTAATGGACTGTAGGAGTCACGCCAGTAGAAGCTTACTGGGTCTGTTTAATGTGGTAAAAAGCTGAAAGGATCAGGCAGAATCCTACAGTCAGGTCCAGTGGTTTTCAAAGCTGATTTTGGTCTCTGAGGCAACCAGTGGCTCATATTTGATACATGGCTGTGTTTGGTGGTTAGGGTGTTGGATTCCCATCGGAAAGGTTCTGTGTTCGTATCCTAGTTTATTGTTCCCCCGACTGCCTGAAGGTATCCCTGAGCAAGATGCCATAACCCCTACCCTCTCATTAATGACCTGTATCTAAAATAACATGATTAATCACTTTACGTCCCTGTAGATGAAAGCATCTGCTAAATGAACTGATGGCAATCATAATATTCCAAACATCAAATGTAATGTAATCTTAAGGAGCACGCTAGGGGGGGGGGGTGTTATTACATAACTCCAAAATGAATGCTGATTAGTGAACATATTAGGGAGTTATTTTGATGAAGTATTCAAAGCATTTCTATGGGTTGGGGTCTCGGTACGGATCAACATACGTGACTCTGAGTCCCCAGTAGAATATAGAATGAAAAGCATTTTTGTTTTTTTGTTAGTAGCATGAAGCCAGCTGCAAGGTAAACAGAATTCAACTCTTGGTTACAAGCAATTATGGTTAGAAGCAAGCATACTTTTGAAAAAATGTTTGATTCCTTTCTTCTGAGTAAGTTTTGTCCACCAGTTATCCTCTGAGGCCTTATGGTAAATAACATTTTCAAGAAAAACAGCTTATATTTCATGGAAATCAGCAGGACACATTTGCATGTGTATTGTATTTAGTAAGAAAACAGATGTGTCTTTCGCTCAAGTAATCAGTGTCAACAGTATGTTTGAATAAATCGGAACAATATCCCGCAAAAACTAATCTTGATTCATTTCTTCAAAAAAAAGAATCAACGATTTAAAGCACCTTATTTCCTCACTCTCTACTCTTTACTTCTGTACTTTCCACAGCCCTCCCAATTACCCACCATTACCCCTCCCCAGCCATGATTATGGGATGCTTTTCCTCCTTCATCCAATCAAAAAGCCTGACGCTAACTCCTTTAAGATCTGACCCTGCTTGCTTCCTCTCCTTCCTTGACCATATATGGCCACGACCCACCTCTCTGATCACAAAGCACATCTCTCAATTCACAGTTCACTCATATTCCCTCTCACTGGCTCCCTTCCCGCTCTC
>NC_044066.1:7884202-7924202 GCF_902167405.1 Gadus morhua | reverse complement strand
TATCAACATAAATCAAGAAAGTCTGTCAACTATTAGAACTTGGGATCGAAAATGATCTTTTTGCGGTTTGTTTGACGAACAAACCTCCCCACCAAACCGCTCTGAATCAATAGCCTATGATGGGGAGGGGGGGGGGCGATTAACTCTTCCCTTTAACTCTCCTCCTCACCACCCACCGTGGCCTGCTTTCCCCCTAACCCCCCACCCTAACCTCCACCCTCCCTCCGCCGCCAGCTGACGGAAGACGGCGCCAGCACCTCCGCGGCGGGCGCGACCGCCACCACCTCCTCCCCCACCTCCGGAGCCGGGGGTCCCTCGGAGGCCTCCCCCTCCACCTCCTCGGCCTCCGGCTCCACGAGCCACCTCCACGAGCCCCCCCAGGTCCGCAGGGCCCGTAGCCTCAGCTCCCCCACCGTCACCCTGTCCACCCCCATAGAGGTGAGATGTAGTGCCTCGCCCGCCCTCCCACTCCCCTTCCTCACCACCTCCCTCCCTCCCTCTCTCTCTCTACCCCCACCCTCTCACCTCCCTCTCTTCTCCCCCCCCTCTCCCTCACTCCCTCCCTCCCACCTCCCTCTCTTCTCCCCCCCCTCTCCCTCACTCCCTCCCTCCCACATCCCTCTCTTCTCCCCCCCCTCGCCATCACTCCCTCCCTCTCACCTCCCTCTCTTCTCCCCCCCTCTCCCTCACTCCCTCCCTCTCACCTCCCTCTCTTCTCCCCCCCTCTCCCTCCCAACTCCCTCCCTCCCACCTCCCTCTCTTCCCCCACTCCCTCAATCCCACCCTACCACCTCCATCTCATCTCGCCCCCTCTATTCGCCTCCCTCCCCCCTCCATCCCTCCCATCCTCCCTCCCCCTGATCTGTGCTCCTGATAAGAGGATCTCCCTTTGCTCTCTCTCTCTTTTATCGTTATGGATCATGCTTCTCTTCATACCTTGTTTTTGTTCAATTATGATTTGATTTTATTATGTTCGTTTTTATTTTTATTTTTATTATTTATTGTGTCTTCCAAGTTATTTCTCCATCGCTCAATGAGTGATGGATTTTTCCATTATTTCCTCTCACTTTAACCTGCTGTTTGTTGGACTATTTTACATTGTCCGCCTCCTTTCGTCTCTTCCTATTCGGTCCAGCCTCTGTAGGAATATAAAAATCAATAATCCTCCAGCCTTTTCTTTTTTTCAATTGTGTGCTCACTTAAAAGTGAATCATTTCTCACTAAAAGCAAAATGCAAAAGGCCTGAAGACATTTTTTCATCAGAAAATGTGATCCACACCATGTGCATGTACAGGGCTAGTAATCATTTCAAAGCGCCCTCAAGTTTGTTATGTAAGCACTGTTTCTAATTTTAAATCTGTTCCTTGTAATCAGTAACTTATACCAGGGATAGTGTTGGGTTCTGATGACCCAACGAGCATAAACACAGCCCACAGGGCCAATGTTTAAGACACAAGTTCATCAAACTAATATGACAAGGCACAGATTGTATGATTTTTAGTTATTTTAATTCATAGAATATTGATGTCGGGAAAGGGTTACAAGCGTTACATTTTTTCAGATCATATGAGAATATGGTCATTGGAGACTCTCCCTATCAGCCTTAAATCGCACCCAGGCTGTGTTACAAAGCTTATGAACAATGAAACAGGATCCAAGCCCATATAAGGTCTTGGATAACTGTTTGATGACCTTTCTGTTCCCTGTTAAGATGTTAAAAAGATGGCTTTACCAATATGAATTTTTACTTACTTAGAGAAGGGAAGGATTAGGAAAAAAACAACAATTAGCAGAAGTTGTCAAATCTAGCATAAAACAAAACGAGGAAAATGTGAAATCAATTCAAACTCTTGCCCTGATTGTTTGGGGCTCACTTTGACAGTTCTGCACGCTGTTGCTCGTTTCAGGTTATCTGCGCTCAGCATCTGACACATGTTTCCCAGTAGGAAAGTGGTTGGTTCCAGTATGTTGAGTCACGGTAGTGTTATTCATTGTGCGGTTGGCACCTTGGCCTGCAGTGGCTGAAGCACACGAGTCACGGTCGCTTCAGCTGGGTTCCTCTAATTCATTGTTCCCCGCGGAGCTCTACAGAAGAGCAGCATGGTTAATGCATGAAATATATTTTTCATAGCAGAGGCCAGCACAGATCAACTCAACAGGGTTGTTTTTGTCACAATCAATTAAATATATATCTTTTTTTTTTCTATATATACATAATATTCCCATCAATCTGTGGATTTGTTCAAATCATTTTATTTATTTATTTCTCAATGTGTTCTTGTCTTGTCTGTGTGTTTGGTTCGTGCGAGCAGAGAAAAATGAGAGGGAGGTGCTGACATTTCGAGGAAAACACTCTTTATAGCCAGAGCGTTGAAAGGTTGAATTGTGTGTATGTGTGTGTGTATTGTAATGAACGCAGTCCTTCATCAGGAATTAGACGTTGCCACTGAGAGGATAACGATAAGCCAGCAGCGGTTCACTCTGAGTCATTAGAATTGCTCGCATGTGTCATTTCCTGGGAATAAATGATGATTTATTTAGTGTAGGCTGGTATTCAGGTGAGGCGAGGTTAATCTTGAAAATGATGCTCAGACCTGTCTTTCATTTATTAATTTACTCCGATCTTGAATGCTGGGTATTTGCAGCATTTGTAAAAAGCGGACTTACCAAGCATATCTTTATCCAGGGCCTGCTTGCCATCATTTTGACAGCAGTGTGTTTTTTTTATCTCTATAATTTCATTACATTTCTTGGTGTATAGCAGTTTGGTTTTCTGTAAGGCGCTCCAAACTAGCCACCGCTATCTGAATGTATATGACTTTCTTTATCCTTTTTAGGGCGCCAACAACATCCAGGTGCGGCGGGTGGTCAAAGACACGGTGTCCAACCCCCAGACCCCCCAGCCTTCGCCCTACAGCTCCCCCAAGTCCCAGCACAAGCCCCAGCAGAGCTTCCTCCCGCCTGGCTGGGAGATGAGGATAGCGCCCAACGGAAGGCCCTTCTTCATCGACCACAACAGCCGCAACACCACCTGGGTGAGCACACAGGGGCCCCGTTGTAGTGGTGGTGAGGGGCCCGGAGTCTGGTCATGGTGCTGCATGAGAGATGACTTCCCATGCAGGGGAGACCAGTGCTTTGGCTGGTTTGACTCCCGGCCCGATGGGTTCTGGGTTTGAGGCCCGATTCCCAATGGCCTACCTTTAGGGAATCCCCAACCCCACCACAGATCATTAATGTATGTTGTTAAGAGACTTTGACTCTTGGGATAAACCTGTTCATCCATCTGATAAAAGACAGAACGGTTAATGGATGTGACACTTTTCCGGGGGCGCAGATGGCATTTATTTAATACTATTTATTTAAATATTTGTGATTCATTGTGTGGCTTCAACAGGTAACGCTCAACATCTGGTGTTGTCAAACTGAATGTAGATCTGGTTGTTGTTGTGGCTGCACAGGACCGAATGAGATGTCATACTAGATTAGATATAGATTAGGGGGCCACACAGATGGGAATATGTTTAATAGATCAAGGGGAGTTTCTTTATTGTGTGATCGGTTTAGAGGGTCGACAGTGACACCTGGTGGTGTTGACCTGAACACAGCCTTAAGGTTTAGATTTGAGTTTGTATATTAAGTGATGCGGTTATCGTCATTTAGTTTTCAGTTAAAAAAACACCTGAAGAAAGCTTTTTTGTTTTCTCACTTTAGTCAGTTATTTAAACCAGTAATGTTTAAAATACGGCTTGACGAAGAAACGGTTGTTTCTTCGTCAAGCCGTATTTTAATCATTACTGGCAGTCCCTTCTAGTATGACCTGCGTCTGTGGGTCCTGTCTTTCAACCTCCTTGTGTTTTGGTGTGCAGGAGGATCCCAGGTTGAAGTACCCGGTCCACTTGAGGACCAAGACCTCCATGGAGCCTGGGGAGCTGGGGCCTCTTCCGGTGAGTACAGCCTGACGTCCACTCCCCCACCAGGGCCACCGAGCTATCGACGTGCGGCGTTGGACACTGGTCCACCCGCTATAGGTTCTCCCAGACGTTCTCCCAGACTGTGGTGCCTGGCCAGTGATAGATCCTCTGGGTTAGAAAGGATTAGATTTGATGGGTAACTTATATTTTCATCCATAGGGGAAGATTCTGTTGTAACGTACTAAACATCAGGCAAAAGAGGGGCAATGATAAAAAAATAGGAATTAGATCACAATGGAATAACATTTTCAAGTAAAAAAAGATTATAGTCCAGTATCTGTATTAATAATATTCTAAGTACAATAATAATATATATTAAACTACAGGAAAGAAGGATGTCCATCACATTAGTGAAACCATTTAGCCACGGTGAATACAGTGGCGTGAATGCTTCTGCATGGGAGGGCTCAGCAGGGCTAAAGCTAAGTGCTAAACGTGGTGTGAAGGCATGGGGAGCCTCTCCAACTGGCAAAGCGCTTATTCCAAGGCACTCTGAACTTGAGGCCTTGTTTTTTTAAAGGCGTTTTCCCTGCACACATAAGGTGAATATGCAAATGGGACTGCTCAGACATTGGACTACACATCCAAGATGATTTTTAAATGTAATTGTGTGCTCAAATGTCCTCTTAAAGAGCCAGTGAGCCCACTGTTTCAGATGGAATTCGACCCTTAAGAGTTTGAAGAAAGAGGGGGGCTTATTATCCCCATGGTTACGACCCACGCCAACTTTATGATACTTCTTAAGTACCGCAGTTTAGCTGTTATGAGAGTTATAATAGGCAATGTTGCATGTAAGTGTTATACTTTATGTGTCCGGGAAGCCTAACCCTCACTCGGACGCACACATTAAATACATCGCTGCTCAGACGGAGCTTCACCGTACACGCACATCGTAGCGTTATACTATAATTGTTCGATAAGCTGAACTTTCTCGTGGATATCGCAGCCAGCCGCTTCCTAGACAGAGCTCCATATGTCCACACCAAACAATGAATACCTCGGAAAAGGCACTCGGAACATCAGCAACAATACGCCACCTGCAACCGCAGCAGAGACAAACGTTCACATATTGTTTCGGGGAAAATGGCAAAAAGCATAGGATTTTACCCCTTTATTTCCTCTAAATTTGAGAGTAATTTCATTTACAGTGATAAAATGGCATAGAATAAAATGTTGATGATCATATAAGACAAGGTGCCATGGTAAAACAAAGCATTTGGTTTTGGGTTCACTGGCACTCTAATGCATCTGGAGAGAAAATCGAATATAACATTGGAATCAAATTACATTTGATTTAGTCTCTAAATCTCTACTGTGGGAATACTCCCCAAGTGTGTGTGTGTGTGTTAACCCTTAACATGTAGGGCAAAACAATGACTAACCTAGCTTTTGGCTGACCATATTGAACACACCCTCATGTGCTGTGGGGTTGGCCCAGGCTTGCGTGGTGTGTGCATATCTCTCTCACTCTTTCTTTTACTCTCTCTCCCTTTTGAATCTGGGGATTTAATCAAATATACCCTATTTCTTCTTCTTCTCCTCCTCCTTATTTTTCTCCACCTGGCCATCTCTGTCTGCCAGAACATACCACCAGTGGAGGTTGGTTGGTTGCTTACCTCTGCCTGACCCCTCCCACTTATGTCTGGTCTGGTACAATGCCTGTCTCTCTGCCTCTCTGTCTCTATCTCTCTATCTCTGTCTGCCTCTCTGTCCATCTGTCTCTCTTTCGGTTGCTCTGTTTCTTTCTTTCTGGCGTTCTCTCTGACTCTCGGTCGGCTTCTCAATCTCTCTCTGTCTCTGTCCTTTTGTCTCTCTCTGGTGGAGTCTACCTCTCTGTCTCTGTCTGTATCTCTGTCTCTCTCTTTCTGTCTCTTTATCTATCGCTCTTGTCTTTCTCTAAGTCTCACGTTTGCCTCTCGAACTCTCTGTTACTGTCATTCTGTCTCTCTCTGTCCCTGTTTTTTTCTCTCTGTCCCTCGGTCTACCTCTCTGTCTCTGTCCCTCTGCTTCTCTGCCTATCTATCACTATGCTCTCTTTCTCTACCGGTCTCTCTTTGTCTGCCTCTCTCTCTACCGCTCCCTCTCTTTGTCTGTCTCTGGAGCAGCATGAATGGACTGAACCTCTCCATTCCCCCTCTGCCCCCGCCCTCCCCTCCATGTTCCCCTCTCCACCGTGTGTCAGCGTGTCTGTGTGTCCCTGTCTGAACGACATCAAGCTAGCTTCAGCTAGTCTAGTGGGTGGAGGTCCGTGGAGAGATCCTCCACGCAGAGCTGACTGTAAGGGGCTCGAGGGTCGGGTGGAGCTGGGGAACTGATGGAGCGCGGTAGAGAGAGGAGGGGTCAGAGCTGACTGTGGAGTCCGTCGATCAATGTCTCATTTATTTTTCGTTGTGGTCTCTCAGCCAGTGTAGCATGCAACATAAAGACCCACGCAAACACACACAGACACACAAACACACACTCACATGCACACACACTCCTTGTGATCAGTTTGTCAGACTCCCTCGATCCCCCTTCCCCCTACCCTGTTTCTATTGCTTCCTGGCTGACTACCTGTGTATGCGTGCAGGTGTATGTATGTGTGTGAGAGACACTGTTGATTACAGATGATCACTGTGTTTCTACCCATGTGCTGATGTGGACTCGCTTTGGATGGCGTTGGATCCGTTTTCCGTTTGTATCGTTGGTTCAGTTTCATTTGCACAACCAGCCTGATGTGTGCCGGGCATGGACTGTAAGATGTCCATGCTCAGTACATAAGGAAGACAAAGCAGTCGCTTGACTATTTTTAGCATGGTCCCATAGTGTAGCTAGCAGAGAGTTTGGGACTGAATGGTTGTTTTTGTTCTTCTCTGTAGCCTGGCTGGGAGGAGAGGATCCACACCGATGGACGCACCTTTTACATCGACCATAGTAAGAGTCTGTTCTCTCTCTGCCTCTTTCTCTCACTCACTGCCTTTCTCCGGCTCTCTCTCGCGTTTCTTTAATTTAGTTCACATGTAGACGGAACTGTTACGGCCACTAGAGAGCGCCAAATCTGTAAGCAGGACAGCCCACACACACACACACACACACACACACACACACACACACACACACACACACACACACACACACACACACACACACACACACACACACACACACACACAGCATACTCTGTTAAGATTGATAGTCGTTTTCTGGTTTGGACCTGACTTCACAGCGTCTAGTGAGTTACGCCAGCGGATGGATTTTGGTTTCCTGAGGCGTCGTTGCTAACACATAAATATGCTGTAAATATGGCTGAATCACTAGGCTGCACAGTACTGCATAGTAGGCCCTAGGGTGGCGGAGCTAGACGAGACATGCATGCTATTTTTATTACAAAGGAATAAGAGCAGTGACATTAAATGTGTAACAGCTGACTAATATATTGATATAAAATCCATATTCAGACTTTAATGCTGCTTCTTAGATCTGGGGTCTTTTGGTGTCTGTAATCACAGCAAATACACTCAGAGAAATATCAGCATACTTGCTAATATTGATATTAATTTTTAAAATTCATTCGAAATGTAATAAATTGATCATTCATTTCTGTCAATTTCTTTCTTTTTAGACACAAAGAACACTCAATGGGAGGACCCTCGCTTGCAGAGCCCAGCCATCACGGGACCTGTAAGTTCATCTGCTACTGACCAGTAGCTAACATACTGCTACTACCATGTAGCTACTAACACACTGCTACTACTACACTGCTACCATGTAGCTACCATGCTGTTACTACCATGTAGCTACTAACATACTACTACAATACTACCATGTAGCTAACATACTGCTACTAATAGACTACTACCATGTAGCTACTAACATACTACTACTACTACTACTACAACCATATAGCAACAATAATGTTACTACCATGTAGCTACCAACATACTGCTACTACTACCATGTAGCAACCATTTTGTTACTACCATGTAGCTAACATACTGCTACTAATACACTACTACCATGTAGCAACCATAATGTTACTACCATGTAGCTAACATACTGCTACTAATACACTACTACCATGTAGCAACCATAATGTTACTACCATGTAGCTAACATACTGCTACTAATACACTACTACCATGTAGCTACTAACATACTACTACTACTCATACACTTCTACTATATAGCTTACATACAGCTACTGCTACCATACTGCCACTACCATGGAGCTACCATACTGCTGCTACCATCTATCTAATCTGTGTGTGTGTGTGTGTGTGTGTGTGTGTGTGTGTGTGTGTCTGTGTCTGTGTCTGTGTCTGTGTGTGTGTGACTGTGTGTGTGTGTGTGTGTGTGTCACTTGCCCCAGGTTATTCTTTAGCATACTGACACTGTTGTGTTGTTCTGTGAATACCACCCATACATCACTCGGCGGATCAGATGTCCGGGTAGTGACTGTTGAATGATTCATCAGACATTTGATTAGATTTTGTATACTTTTTTTTGTAAACCTTTCTTTGACATGGTAAACCACTGATGTGTGTGCGTGTGTATGTTTGTGTTTGTTTGTAGGCAGTTCCTTACTCCAGAGAATTCAAGCAGAAATACGACTACTTCAGGAAGAAATTGAAGAAGCCGGTGAGATATTGTTTTTCATATTTATACTTTATATATTTCATTCTGGGGATGTTGTCATTAAGACCATATAACAATGTTTTTCTCTTGCAAATGTTTCAGGTAAGGAAGCATATATATTTAGTTAAAATATATTTTGCTTCCTAAATTTCTTAGTAGCTTAGAATTGTCAATGTCATTTTTCTTATTATGTATCATGCACACAAATTAAGTCATTCATAAGTCATTCAGAGTATAATCTATTATAATATGAATTATTGCACATCATTCAACATTTATCAACCCATTGTCTCTAAATATGGCAATGGTCTTTTGTCAATGAATTATTTTTATAACATATTTTTCAAATTTGAAGTGTAAATAAACCACATGTTTGAATAACATCAGCCTGTTGTCAAATCAACGTCAAGTTTTGCAAAAAAAAAGAAGAACGACAAACAAACGTTGGCCTCTCTCCTCCTCTCCTTCATCCAGGCGGACATTCCCAACCGCTTCGAGATGAAGCTGCACCGGAACAACATCTTCGAGGAGTCGTATCGCCGCATCATGTCCCTGAAGCGGCCCGACATCCTGAAGGCGCGGCTCTGGATCGAGTTCGAGCTGGAGAAGGGGCTGGACTACGGGGGCGTGGCCCGCGAGTGGTTCTTCCTGCTGTCCAAGGAGATGTTCAACCCCTACTACGGCCTCTTCGAGTACTCCGCCACGTGAGTGTTTGTAGGGCGTCGTGGAGATGTGTGTGTTTTAAATGTGCTTCATTTCGCTAGCGTAGGCTGATTTATTTTGGAAGCATTGCATTTTATATTTGTTGAAATTCTGTTTACATTGCGACAGGAATTCATAAATCAAGTGCTCTCACAAAAAGTTGAAAATATCCTGTATCTGTGGTTTGAATCATAAATGATTAGATGGCCTTCTTGTCTGTCTACCTACCTACCTACTGGCTACCTGCACTCACTCTGACCATGCTGTCATTGCGCACGACCTGAGTGTTAAAAGGCTAGGCAGACCTAAAGCTAGCAAGCAAGTCTGGTTATTTGGGGTTGGTTACCTCCAAATTCTGTTGTTTTCTCTAAATTGCCTACCCTAGATTAAGGCCGAATCTCGATTCTTCCCCTTGCCCCTTTTGCTTTGTCTTTGTCTTTGTCTTAACCAAGACAAAGACAAAGACAAAGCAAAAGGGGCAAGGGGAAGAATCGAGATTCGGCCCAAGTGAGCTCTCAAATTATCTTAAAAATAAGGGGTACATAGCACTCAATCTTATCCCTTAATCTTGATCAAATTGGGTATTGAGACACCACTAGCTCTCACATGAACGCGCAACTTCAAGGGTAAGGGGGAAGATAAGGGGTAAGGGGAAGTATTGAGATTGGGCCTAAATGGCTTAGCTTGTAAATCACAAATTGGTGATTCAAATTTGAGTCATAATACAGTGAAAGTAAACCTACATATATAATGGGACAACAAACCCATTAGAAAAATGATTGTAAACGTTCACACCACAACAACAATTCTCCATGTGTTATTCCAGAGACAACTACACACTCCAGATCAACCCCAACTCTGGCCTGTGTAACGAGGACCACCTGTCCTACTTTAAGTTCATTGGTCGCGTGGCGGGAATGGCCGTGTTCCATGGGAAGCTGTTAGACGGTAGGAAGCAGCTGATTGGTCGACGGACACACACATAAGCTTGAGTGTCTTCCTACTTCCTATGAAATGTTGGGTGCATTCCAAAACGTTTCCCTCTGTCCTCTGTCTATGGCTCGTTCTCTAAACTCTCAAGTTGACGAGCAGCAGTTAGTGGTAGGGCAGGAGGAATGGAGCATTGTGGAGAGGCGATGGCTGAGCTGCTTCTGTGTCCTGATAAACTTGTTGACAATCTTGGCCAATCACAACCTTCTGACCATATATGGCGAAAAATGTATTTCCTCTATAGGATACCCTTATGTATCCTTACATAATACGTATCCTTACTCTGAAGCTATTTTGATGGACACTTTATGCTGCCCGCTTATTGGTGAAATTGCGACATTGAGGAAAACATCTGGGGATTTTGTAAAAGCTATTGGAACGCACCCATAATGAGCGCTGTCTACATGCTCTACATCGCAGAGGGACAGAGGGTGGGCAGAGTGTCAGGGCTAGAAGATCCACACGTATCACAGCTTAATCATAGCAGCACATTGACACTACAGCACCAGGTCTATTTTTAAATAGATAGTGTTCCCTTGGCCACCAGGAGAAAATATATATTTTCTTAACATCTGAAGGATCTGGAAACTTTTTTAAAGGTAAAAATTGACAAAACCCTAGCTCGGTACAGGCCAATAAAAGTACAAAGGAACCAGTTACATCAAACTAGAATATACCACAGAACTACACAACCATGTGACATTGATAGACCAATACCATGCCATGCAAGCACTACTTACTACTACTACTACTACTACTAGTACTAGTTCTAGTACTTGTACTACTACTACTACCACTACCACTAGTACTAATTCCATCTGTGTATTTGTATCTCCGCCCAGGATTCTTTATCCGACCGTTTTACAAGATGATGCTGGGCAAACAGATCTCTCTCAAAGATATGGAGTCCGTGGTAAGCTTTGACTTTTGTGATCAAGTTCTGAATACGCGTCGTGACACCTCTTTGGTTTAGGGCAGGACTTTGTATCACACCGAATCGTACGTTTTATCAAACCTTATCGCACATTTGATCACACTTCATCGTACATTTGAGCACACATTATCAAGCTTTGAATTTTACGATTTATCCCACTTCTATCGTACTTTGTATCGTACATGTCATCAGGTTTATATTGGTGACTGAATCTTAGTTTGCATCATACAGTATCACACTAGTATGTTACTTAGTCTGCTTAAAATATGCATCCACTCAATACATTTGAGTGACGCATGTGACAATACATGACCTGAGCCACTGGTTGACCCACTGTCTCTCATGGTATCGATGGTGCGCCCCCTGCAGGACAGTGAGTACTACAACTCCCTGAAGTGGATCCTGGAGAACGACCCCACAGAGCTGGATCTGCGGTTCTGCATCGACGAGGACAACTTCGGACAGGTACCTCAGCGGCCCTCATCAGTCTAGAGCTCCTTTACTCTCTGATCTCTGATCAGCTGAGAGCACTGTCTCTGTGGATTGTAACTATTGCTATCGTTTCAATGTGGTGTTTCCTTCTTTATTTTTTTCCAGACATACCAGGTGGACCTAAAGCCCAGTGGGTCGGACATGGTGGTCACCAACGACAACAAAAAGGAATACATTGAGTAAGGACAGCTTTTTTTTTTGAGATATGTTTCAGTATTTATTTTAACTACTACTTAAATGGTAATGTGTATTCCCCAGAATTTTCTAGAAAACATACAATCTTAAATACCACTGTAAAGTCGGTCCAAAGGGATTTACTTTCAGGCCTGAAAACGATGGATGACATTTATCCTTTCAATAAATCATATGTAAACGCCAATCTATAAACATATTTATCACATGACGGTTGATTTGGAGGTCTACATTGCCATTGGTCATTCGCTCCCTGTCCTACCCCCTCTCTCTCTCTCCCATACCTTCCTGTCTAACTCCCACTTTATCTGTCATGAATAAAGCGTATAAATGCAGAACAAAACCCTGAACTACACCGCCTCCCCCCCCTCACCTGGCTCCATCTCTCTCCCCTCAGCCTTGTGATCCAGTGGAGGTTTGTGAACCGGGTCCAGAAGCAGATGAACGCCTTCCTAGAGGTGAGAGCATGCAGTGACTGTTGGTCACCGAGGGGGAATAAATAAAACCATCCAGGTCGATAGTTGGGATTAACATTCTTCTGTGTTGCAGGGCTTCACTGAGCTCATCGTCGTGGATCTGATCAAGATCTTTGATGAAAATGAACTGGAGGTATTAGATCCTGTTTAAATCGATCTGCTTTTCATTCTTCGATTGTCATCTTCTTGTTTTTTTTTCTAATATGTTTTTCTAACAAATTTCTGTGTCTTTGCTGTGTGTGTTTGTGTGTGTGTATAGCTGTTGATGTGTGGTCTGGGGGATGTGGATGTCAACGACTGGAGGCAACACACGGTGTATAAAAATGGCTACTGTCCTAATCACCCTGTCATACAGTGGTTCTGGAAGGTAGGTCACACACACGCCCGCACGCAAGCATGCACGCACGCACGCACGCACGCACACACACGCAGAGAGAGACAGGCCCATGCTACCAAACTTTACTTTGTTGTAAAGATTGCAACTGCCCAATGAGATCTATGGGTGTTCATGCGTAGTACAAAAGTACTTTTAAATCATGAATCGAAATCATGAACATTTCTATCGTAGTATTCAGGGAAAGACGTATCAATTAATATTTTATCTATATGTATTTTAATTAAGTAGTACTACAAAAGTTGTTAGCGATGCGCCCTGGGGGACAGTGAGCGTGCGGCGGGCCCCGGAGGAGCAGAGCTATCAGGTCCTATCAGTCCAGGTTAGGGCCCTGCTACAGGAGACCAAAGTCTGTTTGGAGAGCTAGCCTGTTTGTTTGCTTTGATGAAATAGACCCCAACTCACCCGGGCTATCACTTATTAGCTGTCTTGAGCCAGGGTGACACCCACACACACAGGTGTGCATACATCAAACACACATGCACACACATGCCAAACACAGGCAAACAGTTAAATACAAACTCACAATAATGGCATGTGTAATAATTTCCAGTGTGATCCAGTCCTCAGACTGGGTTCATTTGATGCCCCTGTTCATCCCCCACCGGTCTGTACGGCTTGGTGCTGTAGAGCGGGTACGTGTTAACGTTCCTCCTCCTCCAGGTGGTCCTCCTGATGGACGCCGAGAAGAGGATCCGTCTGCTGCAGTTTGTGACCGGGACGTCCCGGGTGCCCATGAACGGCTTCGCAGAGCTCTACGGTACGTAGACTCATCCAAAGACAGAGACTACTGTCTACTAGCTGTGTCTCCCCCCCCCCCCCCCCCCCCCCCCCCCCCCCGCGACGAATAGTTACATGGTTCGATCCCCCCCCCCCCCCCCCCATACCTGTTCATGTAGCTAGATGTCTGTGGCCCCTAGAGTGGTTTATTTTGGATAGTGTTTGAATGACGGAAATGGCCATTTATTTGATTACACCAGGCTTTTAATAGCAGAACGATCGAATGGTAGACAGCGTGCGGGTTCCCCAAATACATCTAGTAATTTATCTAAGCAGGCTATTTCAGTGGATGTGGTTCAAAATACTCCAAAGAACTCTTGACCCTACTTCAGTCTTTTCTCGACTTCCTTTGATGGGGCCCACATAATAGAATAATGACCTACAGACCCCCAATGTAGTCTTCACTAGTGGCCTAGGGGGAACAGTGCACTAGCCCCACTCTGGAGTCCTCATGTGTCGCTGGTGTTTCTACCGTCTAAGGTTCCAACGGACCTCAGCTGTTCACCATCGAGCAGTGGGGCACTCCGGAGAAGCTACCCAGGGCCCATACGTGGTAGGACACACACACACAGACACACAGACACACAGACACACACACACACACACACACACACACACAGACACACACACACACACACACACACACGTACTGTATGTACGTGTGTATTGTGTATATGTGTACAAATAGCCTCATAGATCCTCCACAAATAACCAAGAGTTTATATTCCCCCCCCCAGCTTCAACCGCCTGGACCTTCCCACCTACGAGTCGTTTGAGGACCTAAGGGAGAAACTGCTCATGGCGGTGGAGAACGCCCAAGGGTTTGAGGGCGTCGACTAGAACCGACTTAAAAAAAGAGACATCAAGACGAATAAAAAAACTATGACCATGTAACAAACAACCAACAAACTGCCATTTCTGTTTTAAAGTGGTGGTGGTGGTGGTGGTGGAGGTAGCGGTTGTGTTGCTAGCATGTTGTGCTGTATGCATGACGGTGTAAGCGGCTGCCACGGCAACAGCATGGAGGCTATAGAGACTGTACAGCGACTTGTTGGGCCAATTTGCCTCTCTCTCTCTCTCTCTCTCTCTCTCTCTCTCTCTCTCTCTCTCTCTCTCTCTCTCTCTCTCTCTCTCTCTCTCTCTCTCTCTCTCTCTCTCTCTCTCTCTCTCTCTCTCTCTCTCTCTCTCTCTCTCTCTCTCTCTCTCTCTCTCTCTCTCTCGGTCTTCTGTCTCTGTGGGTGCGTCCCTCTTTTATTCAAGGTGCTGGGGCCCAAAGGAACGGCCTTATATTTGTGTGCACCTTAAAGATGCTGACTTCTATCACTACACTGGCATGGTTATCCCATAACAACAAAGCGATCCTCTCGTTCTCATTGTAACCCTAGATGTCCCTTTAACTCTCTCTCGGCCTCTCTTCCTCTCTCTCTTTACTTCTTTGATAAATCGGTAGTGCTGGAAACAACTCGAATGCATTTCAACTGCTCCTTTAAACTATATTATAGCACATTGTGTTAGTACCCTTCTCCTACTGGGGGTCCTGACAGGCCCTGAGCCCGGCCTGACTTACTACATGCACTATTTCTCTCTCTCTCTGTGTCTCTCCCTCTGTCTCTCTCTGTCTCTCTTTGTCTCTCTCTTTTTCTGTCTGTCTCTCTGTCTCTCTATATATATATATATATCTCTCGTTCTCTCTCTTTCTGTCTCTCTTTTTCTGTCTGTCTCTTGCTTTCTGTCTCTCTCTCTATATCTCTCTCGTTCCCTCTCTCTCTGTGTCTCTCCCTGTGTCTCTCTTTCTCTTTTTCTGTGTCTCTCTCTGTTGCGCTCTGTCTCTCTCTCTATATCTCTCTCGTTCCCTCTCTCTCTGTGTCTCTCCCTGTGTCTCTCTTTCTCTTTTTCTGTGTCTCTCTCTGTTGCGCTCTGTCTCTCTCTCTATATATCTCTCGTTCTCTCTCTCTCTCTGTCCAACTGTAAAAACAACAACAACAACTGATAGAACGGCGCAGCGATCACCTGTCCCTGGGATCCTTACAGCGACCCCAGATTACCTTAGGAATGCTAGCCAATCCAAGACAAGGAGATCTCCGGCTCCCTTGTCTCTCTCTAATCCGTGTGTTGCTGGATGGCTGAGTGATGTTTGCAGCCTGTTCGTTCGGAGAGGGGGGGGTAGGACAGAGAGCAGAAAAATGTCCTCTCTCAAATGATGGTTTTATAGCCTTTTCTTAGGTGAAAAAAAAAAGATTTTTTAAAATCGATTTATATCACGTTATCATTCTTACGAGAAAATACAAAAAACGAAACTGTCTTTGTACTGATGAATAATGTTTACTATTTTGAGAAAAAAATCTTTAAAAAAGTGTGTGAAGTGTAAATCTGGCTTGTTACGGCGGGGAGAGGGGAACGACTTACTCCTATGATTTGTTATGGTGATAGCAAACGTGTTCTATTGTAATTCTATGAAATTGGCATGAAAAATGTATTGTGTCTTTGCTTGAATAACAATAGTAAATGGAAGTGTATTTCTCGCTGTCTGTGTTGAGCTCTGGGGAAGAAGCTACTGGGGTTTATTTTGGGGACTTTGGGACAACATGGTTCTGTTTATAATGGTATGCTTATCCCTTTTCATAATGCTGTCAAATTCTTCCTGGAACCCCCCCCCCCCCCCCCCCCCCCTGTAACCCCACTATTGAAATACTTTCTATATATCTATATACAAAAATATATATATGTATGTATTACAATTAACAAAAGTATTATTGATCAACAACACTAAAATGAAGCGTTTTTTGTGTGTGTGTGTGTGTGTGTGTGTGTGCGTGCGAGAATGCGTGCGTATGTGTGTGCGTGCGTTTCTCGAGAAAAGCTGTGATTGCCACTGAATAGAAAGCAGCGTTTCCTACGCTTTTCCTCCCGTCTCTCCTTTTTCTAACACCATTGAACCTAAATGGGCACTTTATAGATCCTCCTACGATCCTGTCGCCTGTCGTCTGTCTTTACCATGTAGACCTGAATGTGATTCTCTGATTTCATTGTGTACATTTCTTCCAATATGAGCACTTACCTGGTGCAATATGAATAGTTTGTAAATCTGGCCTGCTGCTAAAAAACACCCACAGATCATGTCATCCGAGGTGAAAGTGTGACCACCACTTTATTTTGGTATATTCTTGACACTTTCATTATTCCTGGTTTTCCTTTTAACGTACTCCTGTCCTGTCTGTTTTGTCTTCTTTCTGAATTCGCCCAGGTTTGCGTTTTGTCTTATTTTCTTTCGTTCGGTTGGTTGTTTTGTTTTTTCCTTTTTATTTTTTTTGGTTATCTTTTCTTAGTTTTTTTTAATTTTATCTATGACAGGAAATATCACTTTTGTTAAAGATTGTGCCACTTGCTCAAGGTTTGTGGTTTATATATCTTCAGTCAAATAAAATGGACCGTCTCCGTATAAATATGGTTGTTTGTAATGTCTTCCTTTTCTTCAGAGTAAAACACTTCTGTTTTGTATTTTATAGATAATTCTATTGATCCAAAAGATTAAACAACCAAAATACCAAAACAACCTAAGTATCTGAAAAAGAAAGCCTTAACCTTGTGGTTAAAACGCCAGGCGCTCCTACCACGGCCTCCAGTGAGCCACGCCGTGCGGTGAACACTCCTACCATGGCCTCCAGCGAGCCACGCCGTGCGGTGAACGCTCCCCAGGTCATTCACTCAAACTATCTGGCAGATATCAGCTCCAAGGTCGAGCAAACAGAAGGCGGCTGGGGACATTTTATCAAACCTCCTCACCACGCAATCAGGTCTCAAACACAACCCCCAGCCAAGCTCCATGGCGTTCCTCTTCATTGAGATCCAACCTTTCTGACAAAGTCTGTAAAGTTAATTAAAGTGCCGTATTGGTGTCCTTGTCTTGATAACTTTTCTCTAGTTTATATGAAGGTATCTGGTAGAAACAATAAATGAATACTGCTTTGCCCGTTGTAGCAGAAAAAGGCTCCTATCTACTAGTACCACGTGGGCCTATAGCCTATAGACCGTTGATAAGCAAGAGAATCCTATTTACTACATATTGATTCGTTCCTTTATCAAAAGCACTGACCCAACCAGACCTTGTGAGGACATTGGAGCAAGGTCATACCGTAACGGATGGGGAAATCTAAATCTCCTGTATTGGTATAGGCTGTAGAACAAATAACAAAGTAAGTGAGTACCTTATAAATCAATTAATCTTCATTAAGTTATTATATATTCCCTCCCTTTGTAGAAAGCTCTCTTGATGACAGTACTTTTAATTAAGTTTTCCATATTTCATTTTGATTGAATAATCAACATAACCTAACTATTAACCTAACTATTATCTATAACTATTATGATATAGATAACTATTATCTATATCAACCTCAATCCAAAATTACCTGAATTCAATTGTTCTTCTACCAATTCTTTACTTTAACTTTGAAAGCCACATTAAACATAGAACAAGCCAGAGCTCATTTCTTCATGGTATCGCAACCTGTGTTGCCCCCCCCCCCCCCCCCCCCCCCTCTTCTCCACCTTCCACCCTATTTACCTTTTCCCTGTCCGACTCAATCAATACATCCCATGTAGCTTATCACCGACGGGGGAGCCGGTGCTATTTGACTTAACCTCCCCCCTCGCCCTCCCCCTGTCCTGCCATACATAAAGGACCCCGGTCCGCACACCGCCCAGTTACAGTCCCCCTACTCGGATCAGCCGGCCGCCAGACCCCCACCCACCTCCGATCCCCGGACTGCTCGGGTTCTGCTGGACTACTGGAAGGGACCCGTGGGACTTTTATTGCCTCCTTTAAGGGCGGGCCTGAGAGCCTGTGGTGTAGATGTGGCTTTAGGAGAGGGGAAGGGATGGGGCCGGTGAGAAGACTGAGGAAGAGGAAGAATGAATAGAGCGATCGACAAAGAGGAGCCCGCTGTCTGAAATAATGCCGTGAGTTTTGCATCTTCTGTTTAGAAGGATCCAAATCCTCTTATTTTTCAACGTCTTTTTTTTTTTTACTTCCATACAGTTTGGGATGTGTTAAGATGGATGCTTTGGGATGGGAATGGGTTCGTTGGGACATGAAGGTCTGGGTTTAAACGGTCTTCATCGTGTAGTCGTCACGGCCTTCTGGTACTATTCTCACTGTACCTTTATCAAAAGAATACAGATTAGGGAACATATTCCAATCTCTCTTTTAACTTTCCTACACACACACACACACACACACACACGCACGCACACGCACACACACACACACACACACACACACACACACACACACACACACACACACACACACACACACACAGATACAATCCCAGGTGCTCTTCAACCTCCCCAGAGTTAAGTTTTCTCAGCCGGTGTTGACAGCTTGTCTATTTGCTCACACAGCCAATCTCCCTTGGGCCTTATAATGCCTAACCTGTAGCTCGGTATCAGTGGGACTGAGAACGCCTCTCAAATTACCCTTTGGAATCAGGAAAAGTTGAAAAGAAGAAGCCAAAGAGTAAAGTGTGTTTGGATATCGGGAACTGGCGAAGGCCAACAGACACAAACGTGTGTTGGCCTCAATGTCATAGATTGTGGTAGTAAGCAAAATGCTCTGAAAGCCAGAGTAGTTCCTCTTGGGGTCGAATATTGAGCGTCACGGCTCAGACCAGCTCCCTCTTTGATGATGTAATCAGTATTACATGTACTAATGTATCCATCTTTTGAGGCGTATTTGTGAAAATGTCATGTTTCCATAAACTCACCTCTTCTTTTCTTTTTTTTTGCCAGGTCATCCGTACGTCCCTCCTTCCGCCTGTCCATCTATCATCCCTCCATCCCTCTGTCTGTCCATCACACACTGTCTTCTAGAGCTGTGGAGTGTGACAATGGTGTTTGTTGTCTGAGCTTTCAAACGCCATTATCACACTAAATAGCTACAGCGAGAACTGGCCCCACAAACGACCCCCTAAATGCTATAAATGCTATGAATGTGTATCTTCCTGGCCGATTCTACTCTTCTGTACATTGTGAAGCCTCACAATTGTATGGAATGTAAGGGGGGAAAAATACAATATCAATCAAATGAATTCTTATTTAACTTGGCATGAAGGAGGTATGCATATATGATGTTATCATTCATTTAACCTATCTTATTGAGTGTAGGCTAGGTATAATCCCAATGCTATGATATCAGCGTGGAGGTATGGTACTCATGCATGGTCCCTTGTGAGCGCACACAGATATAAAGAGACCGGTAAGTATTATGTATTTCCTGGCCAGGTCCCACACGGTGACCTACTAACCTCTATATATAGGGTGCTAAGATAGGGCTCATCACACTACAGGGTGATCTTTAGAGACCTATCCTAATCCTTCTATTGTTGTTTTTACGAGTTGAACCGGGGTGAGCTTGCTATGCATAGGCCCGATGTAGAGTTCGTAAATCCTAATGAAAATTGCCTTCATTGATGTGGTACAGTATTGTAATAAATAAAGATCAGGTGTCTTGTTGGATTACCTGGATGGGAATTAAACTGAAGTATATTGTTTTGGAGCAATCACCTTCATGGAAATATCACTCGTAATAACATGCAATCTTTATAAGTGGTCCTCCCACCACCCTTTAACCTCCAATAACCTCTCTCTCTACATTCTCTTGTCGCTCTCTCTCCCATTCCCTTTCTTTCTCTCTTACTCTCTCACACTCTCTGTTGTTCTCTCTATCAAACTATTTGTTGCTCTCTAGAACACACTCTGTCACTCTCTGTTCTCTCTCAAACTCTGTCTCTCCGTCTCTCTCTCTCTCTGTGTTCTTGTTCTCTCACACTATCTCAATCGCTCTTTCGTACACACACACAAACACACACACACTCACACACACACCCACCCACACACACACACACACACACACACACACACACACACACACACACACACACACACACACACACACACACACACACACACACACACACACACACTTAAACACTGTGAGTAGACTACGCACATTAAATTATGCATCTGAAGAGATTCAATCCCTTTTGACAGAAAGACTTACAAACAGCAATATATTTTGAAAGAGTGTGTGAGATAGAAAAACAGATAGACAGAAAATTAAATGATAAATAAAAACCAGATGGATGAAACAAAACATGGGACAAACGGGTTCATCAAAAATCAGTATATTTACTCAGTGAACAGTAAAAGTAGAGGATATCGATCGACCTCAAGGACTTGGTTGATACAAGTCCTCTTCATTAAAATTCTCACCGGGGCCAAGCCCTTATGAGTGAGGCTCACAATCAGTTGCCAATCATATTGTACACATTACTTAATTAAAACAAGGCTTGTTATTTATCAAGTGCCAATGTTTTGTGTTTGTATTAACGTGAGCCAGAAACACTTAAAAGGTGCCAGAGGTACAGAATCAAGAAAGAAAAAAAACCAGCTTCCCCAATCTGTTAAGAAAATAATATAATATTGCTACATTTCAGTCTAAGACATTGGGCTTTGTATATCGTTCTGCTGACAAACAAGCTACATTCATTTCCGAGTTTATTCACTGTCAGGTTCTCTCAAAAATCATTTTATCTCACTATCCAATAACACCTCAAGATGATTCTTATAAAGATATTTATGTTTCAAAACACGAAACAAATTACTCCTTAACCGTCGTCTAAAGTCATAGATCAGCCTCAGAATCCAAAGCTGAAACAAGAAAGAAAATAATTGGACAAAACGACCCTCCTCCAATAACATTGTCTTCTCCAGGCCTTCTTAACCTGTACGTCCTCTTCTCCAAGTTCCATTCGGTTCGAATCCCCATTCAGAGTTCGAGTCCCCTTTCAGAAGTCCAGTTTCATCAAGAAACCTCAGAGGCGGTGGAAGCGACCTTCTCAAAGACCCGACACTTATACCATTAATGTCCCAGACATCTCGTCTGTTATTCTCCATCATCATGACTTTCCCTTCACAGTGGGACCGAATGTCTTTTTCTTGGGGAGGGCTGAGGAGGGCTGAGGCTTGGGTTTGGGGGCTGAGAAGGTCTTCTTGGGTTTGGGCTGGAGGGAGGCCAGGCCGAGGATCTCACAGTACTTGTTGCACATGTGTAAGGCTTGGAACTGATCGATGAACGACGTGGCACAGTTCCCTCTGAAGCCCTTGTAGCTGTGAACGAAGCGGAACAAAGATGTAAGACACGATATAGGACGGATTGCTGTTTGAAAAGTGAGTACGTTGAGGATACTCACCCTTTTTTACAGGTTGCGATTCCAACGTCGGTAAGTCGCATACCCACGCCTGCAAAACGTAAAGCAAAACGTAAAGTAAAGTGTGATTGATTGATAGAATGATTTGGCGCATCCTGTCAAAGCCCCAGCATGCGGCAGCGTTCCCCTGACCTTGCATGTCGGTGACCAGCAGGTTCCCGTCCGTGTTGTCGTACACCCAGTGCTGGAAGGCGCAGCACTTCTGGCCCGCCTCCGAGTCGCTCCTCTTCAGGTTGATCTCCTTGCCGTCGCGGACCGAGTACTTCACAAAGTCCCCGATGAGCTCCTCCTCCAGGGTGGCGTACGGGACGGCGTTGGAGGGACGGTGGACCAGGTAGATTGGAATTATCCTGGTGGGAAAGAAAAGAGGAAAGGCGTGGTTTAGGTGGGGATGACAATTCATGACATTTTAGTGGCAACTTTAAACCAAAGTAGGTTTGAGGATGGTTATTTTGCGTAAAGATGCCTACAGGTAAATTTTCAGCAGTGGGGGGCTGAACCTACAACCATGAAAAAAGTGGAGCAAATATCTTTATTGCACTCAATATTTTTTTAAGGGGGTCCCTCTTCTGGCTTGGGGGCCCATGGTTGTTGTTTTTACGACTTATATCTTGAAACGGCCCTGACCCTAACCACTAGCGTTGACTATTCCTATATTAAACATAACAAAACTTTGACGAAATCTCAATGTATCGGTGGAGATAGACCTCCCATTTGCACAGGTTACAAACACAGCTGATGGGACTCCACCCTAACCCCCTAGCCGATAGAGACCAGTGACAATCCTTGGACATAACACATACACCCAGAGGATGATACTCACTCTGGGACTTCTCCGAAGGCCTCGGCAGACTGGGCCACGGTGGTGTAGGCCTTGATGTACTCCCGGGCCGTGTTCTGGACCTGGCACTCCTGCAGCACAACGACGTCAGCGTCAGTGTTAGTGTGTCAGCCATGTAAAGAGGTGCTCGAATTCTCTAATTGCTAAGGAAAGCTGCTGCAGTGTTTCCTTTCCTACCTCCTTTAGCATAGGTACTATTTTAAGCGTAGCACCATTCAGCCATTCATGAAAAGATATAATCAACATGACAACATCCGCCGTTGCATAAGTAAAAGCGGAAGTATTAAGTAAAAGCATAAGTAAAAGTGTTCGGATTCTCTATCGCATCGCAGTTGTCTTTTCCTAAGTCCTTACTAATTGTCCTTCATATCTTTCCTTCCTTTGTTTAAGCAAAAGAAGTAGGAAGTCATTGTTTTGCCGATTCAACCAGAGCTATAGTGCCTTTGGCGATACAGCAATAAACGCACCTCCACAGCCAGACTGAAGTTCTTCTGCACCAGCTCGTCGTTGTCCTTGGTCCCGTAGGTGATGGAGGTGTGGACCTTCAGCACGCAGATGTTCCCCGGCTCCAGCTGGGACACCAGGCCGGCCTGCAGCTTGGTCCGGAAGGCCCGCCGGTGCATCCCCTCCCCGAAGTGGACCGGCTCCGTGACGATGCTGGCCACCTGGTTCTCCCCAAAGTACTGCTGGGACAGGAAGTCCTCCCTGAACAGCAGCCGGGAGCAGCGGACGTTCTCCTCGTTGCCCACGATGTCGACAGGGGAAGCTGGGGGAAAAGACCGGTCAACTGGGATGGACACATTGAACTGTATATGGAGGTAGTAGATTGATCTTTATTGTCCACTGTTGTGGAAATTCAAAGGGTGATTTGGAAAGTTAGGGCGATTTTTGTTCAGATTTTTGACTCGCTATATGACGACTCACATGGGATGGTTTTAGGAGTTGCAAGGACGACGATCTGACTCAGCACTGCAGGGTTTCATGTTGAATAAAAGGAAAACATCAAATAGTTGCTTATTTTGCTGTTTATATGCTTTTAGCGAACACTTAATCCAAAGCTCCTTACAGTGATGTTACTAAGGACCTGTTGCTTATTGAGCAGGTAGGTGTTGGTAGGGCGTCCTGCTCAGGGTTGCCTACAGGTTTGCCTAGCAAGTCTTATTTTATTACCAAGGAGGTAGAGCAGGTTAACCTGTAACCAGAAGGTTGCTAGTTCGATCCCTGGCTCCTACTAGCTGAGTGTCGAGACAGCCCTGCTCAACTGCTCACGAGTAACGGCTTGGTTGACACCGCCATCGGTTTGGGTATAAAAATGGTTGTAAGTTGCTTTGGATAAAGCGTCTGCTAAATGCCCGTAAATGTAAAAATCTTTTCACTCGTTTTAATGCTTTGGTATCTCCTCGATAAAAACGTACCTTCATAGGTGAGCAGGTAGTCTAGGCTCAGTGATCCATGCAGGCTGGTGAGGACACACTGGTATTTGCCCAAGTCTTGATGAGAGGCCTTAGAAATGGTGAGCGAGACTCTGCTCTCATCCCCTCCACTGAGAACCGAAGGAACAGCAAGAGCCAGACATTTATGTTTCATATGAATATTACTTGGATATTGTGGACTGTATTAACAAAAATGATCACCAGCAGGGGTAAAACATCCATTTGTTGTTATATAAGAGAAGTTCTGTACATATTTAAAAATATATATATAGATGCTCTGTGGTACTGTTGCGTAACTGATGCATACATATATTTATATAATGTATAGATCAGTTACACAACAGTATAACAAACCCTCTTGTTTGGCTGAGGTCCAAATAAACCACTCGTTTACCAGTTATTCACTAACAGCAGAGATGCTCTCCACCTACTGAATGTCAATGTTGAAGGCATGGCACGGTCAAGCTAAACTCTGCTCATAGATCATGCATGCATCAGTGTTGTAATTTATATTAATGTTAGTATTGCTGTTATCACAATTATTGCGTTACAATTATGACGATTATTATTATGATGTTTATTATTATGATGATGGTTAGGATGATGATGAGGGTTATTTTCATTGTTGTTAGGGTAAGTTTATTGTTTTTATTTTTTTATTCGTTTCATTTTCATTTTCTGTTTCATTTTGGCGGGGCAGTACCTCCTCTTGAGCTCGCTCAGGGTGCGGCCCTCTCGGCTCCAGGTGACAGTGTGGTCGCTGACCACGCCGCTGAACTGACACCACAGACACACGCTCAGAGGGTCTCCGCTCACCGGCTCCACCTGGATCACCACCACCACCTTGGGCTCTGGGGAATTATTAGAGACGAGTGGGCCTGCTGTATTTTACATAGTGCACTACAATCTAAATTATAGATAACATACGCAGTAATATTGAGTCTGCAAGTTGGAAATCAACCATAACCCTAACCCTAACCCGACCGGTTGTTACAATTAACTCCACCATTCAATATATTGAGTGTAGATGTGTGCAGAGTTAGCCAATACCTTCTCTAGGGGGTTTCTGTTTGACCACATCGCTGTAGGCCTTCCTGCGTGTCGTATCAACGCCAGCCTTGGCTTCCTCTCTCTTCGGCGCCGTAGCAACCTCTGTCTTGTTGATCTTAGACTCCAGAGCACTCACCATCTTCCCAAACTTCTTTTCCGAGAGGCGCCTCCTTTTAACTGCGTCTTCGTTGATCTGATTCATCTGAGGGGTTTCCTGCAGTTTTACGTGGGTTCCCCTGTTTGGAGGCTCTTTCCCTGCTAAAGCTTTAGCCTCAGGGTGCTGTGACTTCTGCTGAAGACCATCTGCTTGCGCACTTTCCAGCTTACCGGAAATAACTGCTACTTTATCTTTCGTTTTACTGATCTTAGGACCGAACTTTGCTTCAAACGCGCTTATCTTTCCATCCATCGCCTTCTGTTTGGTGCCTTTCTCCTCTTTCACCAATGGCGGTTCCGGCTCGATCTTCACCACTGTTGCATTCTGGGTGGTGTGTTTCTTCTTCTTCTTGCATAATGACTTGGCGACGGGCACGTCGCTCACCGCAGGGCCATTGACCGCGGTAACTGCGCCATCCTCCTTACCCTCCTGTCCATTCAATGGGTCAACCTTGGTGTGGTTGTCATGCCCCTTTGGGGGCTGCTGCCCCGGGGCATTAGCAGAGAGGTTCTCCTGCCTCTTGCAGGTGGGCGTGGCAGGATGCAGCCCAGTCGTGGGCCCGACCTTTTTTGGTCGCGCCTTAAAGTCCAAGTTGCTCCTGTGCATTTTGTGAGGCATCGTGAGATCTTCCTGGCCAACGGCTCCGGGCCGGTCCCCGTACTGCAGTCCCTGGGGTGCCGTGTCCTTTGTGGCCCTCGGGAAGAACGGATCCACCAAGTCTAGCGTGAAGCACGCCAGGCGTCTCTTCTCCGAGTGCAGGAAATGAGCCCCGGGAACAGAGACCAGGTTGGCCAGTTCTCTACTCAAGGCCTCGATATCTTGGTTGATATCAAGTGCGTTGCGGTCTGTCGTAAAGCGGCCTCCTAAATGACACAAGCCTCGTTGAAGAACATCATCGTCCAAACTAACCGGCGACTCTCCCTTTATTTCCTCCTCAGAGTTTGAATGTTCAGTCCCATCGGTGGACTGTGTTTTATTCTGGTGGCAGCGCCGCAAAGGTGACCTACCAGGGGCTTCAAGGGCTGGCAAAGGTACACAGGTCTTTGTGTGAGGACAGCTGGCCTCCTTGTTGTCATCGAAAACCTCAACTCGGGCGAAGTCTTGATCTCCTTCCAAACCGTTAATGGTCACACAGAGATGCTGGCTGCCAAGAGCGAGGGGCGCTGCTGGAATAGTAGAGGCAGGACCCTCACTGGAACACAGGACATTCTGTTGCAGAGGAGTTTCATGTGGCACTTGGTTTATTGCGTCCCCCAGGGGCACGTGTGTATTCCTCAGGGTATGTGTGGCGTCGCTGAGGCAGTAGGGTTCCTCTCCGGCAGCTTCTGACTCAAACGTCTCTGACTCAACAACAGTTGGAGGGGAGTCAGTCAGCTCTGACGCACCGTGCCGTAAATCTCTGTCCGCTACCGATGAGTCCTGCTGGGGGACGAGGTCCTCCGCTGTCACTTTATACACGGCACCTCCGTGAGGCTGTGAACGGAAGAGAGATATTCAATTAAAAAAGAAAATGGGAAGGATCCATTCATGAATGGACCCACAGTTACATGTAAATACAGGAGGTATTGATTCAGACTTAAAGCAGCTACGACAATAGTGACAAGTTTGGTTATTTTGAGTCATTAGGTCTACAATACTTTGCATAATCTTTGACATATAAATAAATATATAAACATATATATATATTTATATATACATTATAATGTATACAAATATTTGATTTTACTACACGTACCTTTCTATAGAACTACTAAACTGAAGCTCCGATAATTGCATGCTTCCAGTTACCAGCCTGTGGTCCATATGTCCCACATGCAAGTGAATCCCCTTGACTGTTATACGCGCTCAGACTACGCCTCTATGCCCATGAGCAAATTAGTGAGTGTCCTCTCGTGTCCCACGGACTGCAGGGTTTTTAAAAGAGGTGCTTAAGGTTGGGTAGAGTGTATAAGAATGTGGGCATTGGAGCGAGCGAAAGAGAGGGACATGGGGAGAGAGAGAGAGAGAGAGAGAGAGAGAGAGAGAGAGAGAGAGAGAGAGAGAGAGAGAGAGTTAGAGAGAGAGAGAGAGAGAGAGAGAGAGAGAGAGAGAGAGAGAGAGAGAGAGAGAGAGAGACAGAGAGAGTAAGAGGGGAAGGGAGAGGGGGTCAGGTTTCAGAACTCAGCTGTGGTCTTCTCTCACTCGTACCCCCACCCTCCTCAGGCGTGACACCCAAGGGATCCGTGCTATTATCATCATACCCCCCTCCCATCCCGCTATTATTAGACACCATTTCTGTCTATCTAAAGTTTTCTCCCAGGCCCCCCCCCCCAATGCTTCAGCTGTTTGAGATCCACACAAAATAGAGACATTTTGTCATCGTCCGCTTCAGTCTCCAGAGCCCTGATTCCTGGCGCGCTCAGCTAATGAGTTGGAAACTCGGCCTGGCTGACGAATCATAATGACTCACAAGTGTTGTGACACGTGTTAAGGGACGTGCAATATGATTTTCAGATAAGCATCTCTTTGCACGTGCTTCGCATCTGAGAAGGAGAATGCCCGTCGTGACTTGGCTTGACTGGCCAGCTGGATGTTTCCTATAATAAAATATTTATAGCATCGGCTAAGACGTATTGATATTTATCAGTGTGCGTACGTGGGTATATTGGTTTCATTTATACGTGGGGTCGATTTATGTGTTTGGCTACAGTCGTGGGTAAGCGTTAAAGGTATGTGTAGCTCTATCTCGCTGTGTCTCTCGTTTTCTCTCTCTCTCTCTCTCTCTCTCTCTCTCTCTCTCTCTCTCTCTCTCTCTCTCTCTCTCTCTCTCTCTCTCTCTCTCTCTCTCTCTCTCTCTCTTTCTCTCTCCCTCTCTCTCTCTCTCTCTATCTCTCTCTCTAGCTCTTGTTTATATGAAACTCTGTTGCAGAGGTTTTCTGTGTGTGCGCTATCTGCCGCCACCAATCTCACAAACACAACATTATCTTTTAGATAACTTGGAAACCCCAAAGTAAACAAGTAGTCCTACCCCTTCAAACTTGAGCTCAGTCTGAGCACACTCTCTCTCCAAGTCCTCGTCCACATCCTCTTCAATGTGAAGCCAAACGTCGTCTTCCCCGTTGCTTGTGTCACCATCTCTGTCCGTTGGACCAACATATCCCCGGAACTGGACCACATCCGGATCAGACTCCTCCAGGACCGCCGGGATCCCGGGATGTCCGGAGATCAGGGCAGCTGTCCTTACGTCAATAGAACATTCTCCCAGAGAGGTCAACATAACAGAGGATACACTCGATGATGAATGTGTGTCTACAGGGGGAATCGAGTCCTGGTCCCGGGCGCTCTTGATCTCTCCTGTATGCCTGTTCTCCTCTCTTGGAGTTGCAGTTGAACTTTCTGGCTTAACCTCAAGGTGGTCCTCGACGACAGCGGGATCTGTTGGTGTGTTAGGGGAGGGGGCGGTGATGGTGGAATTGCTTCCGACTGGACTTACGCAGCGGTCAGAACTGGGTTGTGACTCCACTGACTGATCCGGGACGTCCATCATCATCTGCGTCTGTGGGTGAACGTCAGACAACCCCGTGTCTTCCCGGCCCCTCAGGAGTGTATCTTCCCGTGTGCTCACGTGGCCGGTTGTCTTCACTAGCAACGCCATCGCGTTTCGCGCTTCTGAATCCCGTGCGAGCGCCTGTGTCAGGGCGTCTATCTCTGCACCGATCTCCGTGAAGGCGGCCGTGATCTCCTCTGGGGGAGATGCGATGATGGCAGCCCAGTCCGAGAGCGCCGTCTCCCAGCTGTCAACCGATGACCACCTCTCGATGAGAGGAGGCCCCCAAACTCCGATGTCACCACTGGACACACGCCGCATTGCATCACCCTGCTCCATGGAGGGGTGACCGGACATCTCTCTGTCTGCAGAAGGACAAGGCCAGGACCAGGCGGTGATATCAGCCCCTTCACTCAATGCTGAATTCCCCGACTGGTCCACAATGATCCCCTCGCTGTCTGGCTTGCCGGCTCCTTTGTCCTCGCTGGACATATACTGACAGGCGTCCATCCATAGATCAATGGGGTTGTCGCTTTGCACCACTTGGGAATTTACATGACTGGTTGACCCTGTTTCACCCACTGGCGTAACATGCTTCCAGGCATTGTCTGTTCCAGTTGGCGGTTCCAGCCCAATTTGTTGGGTACACGGTTCAGAGTCTGAATCCAAGTCCACATTTTTGAATAAATGGTTATGGGATTCAGTCATAGCCCCTTGCAAAATGTCTTCACTGGGGAAAAGTGTGTTACTAAAGAGGCTCTGCGGAAACACTGAGGGTCTGTCAGAAGATATCTGGTGGTCCAAGGCTGGATTGGATTGGCTGCTGAGGTTGAGGAAGTCCTGTGTCTCACTCTCCAAGATAAACAGATGCTCCACAGCACAGTCGCTCTCTGTCAAACCACTCGAAAGATCTGATAAGAGTGTGGAAGGATCAATGTTGTTACTGTCGTGTTCCAGGTTGCAGGGGGTCCATTCAGTCTCAGGGTCCGTTTGATCAGATTGAGGTCGATCCATCAAACTGATTAAAGTAGGTGACACCATCCTATGAGCTTTACTAGTACTGGGATCTTGCTTCAGACTGTAATGTACAGCTGCTTCTTTATGGTAGAGGTCTGGGAGGGTTTTTGAGGGCACTGTGTGACAACTGGGGGCTGATGGAAGGCAACTTGTAATTTGAGGTGAGTTGCTTGTGGAAGGTGTACTATATTTATGGACGCTCAAATCACTCTTTTTCCGGTGACAGTTAACTGCACTTGAAATTGGTTGAAGGTTTGTGTGGTCGTCTACGAAACGCCATTCTGGCGAGGTACCGTTTGGCGACAAAGATCTCAAACAATCGTGGTCGGACACGGTTTCAATTTCAGGTCTTTTCGAAAGGCTTTTGTTCATACAGCAAAGGGGCTTTGGTGGATCCGCAACAGCTTCTGCATGTCTCTTGTAAACAAGTGATTCCACATATGTGGTTTTATTGGGAAGTGAAGGCTCCATTTCCTCAGTATGCGTGTCAGAGAGAGTCTTCAGTGACTCAGGCCGACTGTCTGAAAGATTAGCTGAAGGATCCATAGGGATATCCACGAATGTGTCTCTGGAAGTTGGCAGTAGGGGGGCTGGGACCTGAGCCCCAGTATAGAAGCTCCAGACTAATTTACAACCAAGAGCTTAGCAGTAGTAGACGACTGTGGGGGGTTTGTTGATCTGGGGTTACATGATGTAATTTCTCCCTCAGAGAGCAATTGCTATGTCTTTTTTCAGTGCCTGCAAAAGAAAGTATGAACTTGACATGACATCAATTTCGTTAAGCAAAACACAAAAGACAGTTATGAAAGCTGTATGGCAAGAGGGGTGTTATCTAAAGGTGTCTCTACTCTCTGGTAAGATTATCCAAGACCAATATCACCCCCTAGCTGTCACTTCAGGTGATTTGTTTATCTTTCACTCCAGAAATACCCCCTCGCCACTACTTGGTGAGTGTGTTTAAAGTAGCTTTTTGACACACCTTATCAACAGGAAACCATGCTTTTTCCACCCACTGAGATTAAGGCTTTTAGATAATACATGCTTCCATCTTGAAAGCCTTAATTGCTTATAAACTCTTTAATTAGACTCAAAGTTACCATTGGCATAATATTTAATGATCACTGACAACCAAAACAATTGGTCATTAATGGGGTTCATATTATTATTTCGATTTTTGTTGCTGACATCTTCATGTCATAAAAAATCATGTTGAACCATATGCATTGCACGGTCCTGTCATAGTGTAGGCTACTATTATTATATTTAAATCAATCTTTTACTATTCTGTCTTATTGGTATTATGTCATCATATATATATATCCTGTATATTGTAGTGGAATGTTTTATGTTTTTTTTTTATCATTTGCGTCTAGTGTACTAGACTACTATATCAATCTTTATAGGCCAGTACGAGAAACCATAAGGAAAAAGTGACCTTGCAATACAAATCTAACTCTTGTGATATGTTGTTGCGAGACCAAGCCTGTGGCACAGACAGTGGAAAAATACCAGCACATCTTCACCCATGACCTGCATAAGTAACATTCCTGTTGGAGAGTGAAGGGCAACCCAGATGGAACCTCTAGCCAGGACTGTTTACTATTGGTTAACTGCACCTGTTTGATTTACTAACACCGCCACAGTCAGCTCAAAAAACGCGATAAGCGAAAAAATGCTAATCACCAAATAGAATGTTCTTTGTGCAGGTGAACACAGGGATGACAGGAGAGTTATGATGAGTGGACCTAAAGGGGATCATTCGCTGATTTGTTAGACGCCACAAACATCTCCCAGGCCTTCCAAGCGTTTCCACTGCCATCCAAGATGTACCCACACATCTTAAAATAATCCAGCCTGCTTTGACAGCTAGGAGTCGTCCACGTGACCAACGAGAGGTTGCGTGCTAAAAACTAGCATGCAAGATTTGGTAGGATCACTACTTCAGATTTGTTTTGATCTGGCCTTTTTCAGTTGGTTTATTTATAGCAGCATTTAAGAAGCGTAAAGGTGTCATCATTTGAGTGAGTTTTATTTCAGTTTGAACGAAGTGCATTAGAAGCACTCCAAATCATATAAAGTTAGGGAGATATAAAAGCTACATTTTGATTACAACTGACTCAAAGCAATGCCACATCAAATACGATAGACAATAATAATGACATCAATATCAGATAAATTATTACAAACAAAAACACAGTAATGTAGGGGTAATAAATGCTTTAGTCACCATGTCAAGTTTAATCCACATCACCATAAGCATTAGAGAATATATGATGTGAATAAAATGCGTTATAATTCTTTATCCGAATCTCAGCCCAAGAATCACAAAACAAATCAATAACTCATATAAATTGCACCTATCATCAATACTGTAATAATATCCATGCTTATTCTCAAACCGGTGATTATTAAGTCATAAAAAAAAGGAAACGAAGAATGGTTGAATGGTTTACCTTCCGTCTGTAGCTACGTCATAAATCAAATAGTCCCGCAGGTGTAATTATATCACCGAGGCATTAAAACAGTTGTCTAGCCGGCGGTGGGGCTTTCCAAGCCATGCACATTACGTACCCTTGTCCGAGCGCTAGTCCAACAGACCTGTGATGCACCACTTGGGTATGAGCTCGCAAGTAAGAGCAGATTTCAGTCTTGGGGTGTGTGTTTATTTTTAAACTTTTGCCCCCTGCAAGTACAAAGTCAGTTACCTGATAGCGGGGCCATGTGCCGATCTGAGACACTTATCACCCTATATCTATGTTTATTTACAGGCCACTTCTGAAGATCTTCATCTTTAGTGTATTGAGAGTCGACCGGGTACACCATGAGAATGACGCCTTGTTTTTAAATCCTCTGTTTGCTGGAACACAGGAGCGAGAGGGATTAGACACCTTCTAGGCTCTGGAAGGTGTCTAATCCCTCAGCATATAAAACCAAGATATAAAACCAAGAACCTCAAGATATTTAACCAACCATCTGTGATATAACATGACCCCCTAGAATCTAGAGGGTCATGTTATATCACACCTAACATGTTAAATCAAATTTAACATGACCCTCTAGATTCTAAAGGGTCATGTTAAATCACAGATGGATGGTTTTATATCTTGGCCCGTTTAAGGATTGGATTAATTGGATCCAATCAAGTGATTCATATTCATTAAGACATGGATTAAGATCATTGAATATCTCAAATACTTCACTAATCCAGAAGGGGAATTCAGGAATGACACCAGCCAAAACGTTAATAGAACACGGCAAAACCGAGCAGGTGCACTTTGCTTGGTCCTTGTTTCGGATAAGCATTGATTGGTTAACTTAGAGTCTAAAGCTGCAGTTGTAGTGGACTGGCTGTCCCTCAGACCATTAGAACCATGGATCCAAAGGAACGACGTTCAGGTGAAGGATGCATCGTTCTTAATAAACCCTTCAGTCCCATCTCAAATGATGTCCTTTCCCCCGACCCTCTCTCAATCAGTCAGTCAGTCAGTCAGTCAGTCAGTCAGTCAGTCAGTCTATTGTTCTTTGTATTTGACCATTAGAGCAACAGCTTGTGGCATCTGATGGCGTGCCCCAATAGGTGCCTTTAAGGGCAACCATCCTTGACCTAAAGCTAACGATGTGGAAGGAGGAGACCTTTATAGCATGTCTTCTGGGAGGGAATCGGATCACTTTGAAAACACCAGTGTCAACACAGAAATAACAACATGATTATTAATTACTGTACTCTCTTCAAATTCCTTCTCAGCTTGCTTGGTGCTAAACTCTGTGTCAAGACACACATTTGTGGTGTTGTATTAGCTGATGAAGCGTAGACATCTGCACTGTAACAACCAGTGAACAGATTGAAAGAACCCATTCAATGGCAGTGAAAGCGAATTAATATTCTATAGCATCCTATAACCTTTATTTTTTTTAGTTTTCCTGTCACTTTTTCTCACGATCTTGTTATATTGTTACATTTTATAATGCATGTAGCCTAACAGACTTCCTTTATCTTTCTGAAACAATAGAACTATGTCGGATAATAGTCATAGTTATCCAACATGTTCAAAGTCAGACCATTCAGTGTATAAAGAGGTCGTATGTTGTTGCAAAATGATTCTCCAGGACAGTTTCATTACCTGGATTTCAGAGGTTACGTCAACTTTTCTTGTCAGTGGAACAGACAGGTGTGCCACTGTCTTAAAAACAGCACGTTGTAAACTTCTATTTAGGGAGTCCAGAAAGTAGTGACTGTGTGTGCGTGTGTGTGTTTGTGTGTATGTGTTTTGGCGTGTGTGTGAAAGGGTTGTGTTTGTGTGTTGGGTGTTTGTGTGTCTGTGTGCTTTTCTTTGTGTGTTGGGTATGTCTCTGTTGGGCATGTCGTGTGTGTGTGTATGTGCCTTTGTTTGTGTGAGTTGGCCGTGTGTTTTTGCAGTGTGTGTGTTTGTGTGTATCTGGGACTTTGTGTATGTGGTTGGGTTTGTGTTGGGTGTGTATGTATGGCTGTGGGTGTGTGTATTGGTGTGGATGTGTGTGTAAAAGGTTGCTGACCAACCTCTTCTCATTTATGATGCTTGAGTGAAAGATTTACGAATATTTAATTGTTAATTCTTTCTTATGCATAAACTATTGCAGGTGAACTAGTGCTTACATTATTAGGGGGTTAAGGTTAAGGATCATCTTGGAAGTTGGGTAAAAACTGAGTGATCAAATAAACAAACAGGAGAAATTGACACACGCATGCTAACACACAAAATAACACATACAAAATTAAGAAAAAAACTCACATAAGCTGTAGTTGTTTCATTCATCGTATATATTTTGTGATAACGTCTGTTATTGTGTTCGTCTGGATGCGTATAGGCCTATATTGCTGACATCAAACTGAGTTTGGGATGATGTGTCATTTTTAGCACAAATCATCTTAAAACTAAAAAATGCATTGAGCCAATATGTCTCCCAATTAACTTGTGAGTTTTGGATGCAACTCATTGATAACTGACCCTCTCAATTATCAATGAGTTGCAAGCCTGCTGGAGACTCTTTGATTTGATATTACATGATTGGTATGATACTCTTTTAGATATGGTGACTAACATCACTTGACTAACATGACCTTATTACATCAGCAGCTATAAAGAGAAGACAACAAGCAGTGGAAAATAATTACGGGATTGGGATATGTTGTTGTCGAGTTTTGGCTTTTGGCTTGACCCTGTGGAGTAATGTGTATGAACGGAGAGCTGTACAAGTAGAGAGTCATCTTACCCAAGCATGATATATTTAAACCATGTTGTCGCACGATCTGCCCACTAGCTGGAGTCTGAAGCTCTCTCTCTCTCTCTCTCTCTCTCTCTCTCTCTCTCTCTCTCTCTCTCTCTCTCTCTCTCTCTCTCTCTCTCTCTCTCTCTCTCTCTCTCTCTCTCTGGCAGAATGGACTGGCTCCCAGGAAAAACCTTCATGGAGAAACCGCGCCTTCTGGCGATCGTAGAAGTGTACGTATGTGTTTGTGTGAGAACATGACTCAGCCGTATCCCCCACCATTACTCAGTATACAGGCTGCAATCTTAAACCCTGGCAGTTCCTCCCTGGTAACATTAAGTGACATGGCAGCTACAATATTTATACAAACACAATCTGATAGCCCATTTGGAACCTTTATTTGTAGAAACAATATTTTGAACAAAACCTTTTTTTAATTTGTGTGTCAAAATATTAAACATGAATTGAAAAAATGAGTTATGTACTTATTGCTCAGTGTGTAAAGAGTGAATTATAAAATATAAATGTCACTAGGCTAGGATCCGGTATATTTAAACCGCCACAGGTGTTGGGTCAGGAACAAGACATTGGAATAAAAATTATGTTATTTATTCCCACGCTACCACAAGCCAACACACAGATTCTAGAAAATAAACATGGACCTAAGAACTATGAATGACATGTCATTAAAGGTATATTCCACATGAACCAGGACAAGATAAATCAGGTTCGAATATTATTAAGTTAGCCTTTTCTACACACACATATATACCCTGTCATAATCTAATAGGTACCCAATAGTAAACAAATAGCAACAGTAAGTTATTTGTCAGATCCAGACTTGTAGACCCCTGATTCCAAAACTGTGGAACTTTATTCCAAGTACACTTATGTATGCACTGGGGAAGAACATACCATCCCTTTACACACAAGTATTGGTACATCCTGTAGTCCTATTGGTGCTCTGTTTGTATAAAAGATTACAGAGTTTCTCCAGATTAATTAACCTGTTTGTTGGGGGCTCGAATCTAAACAATTGAAATGATTGGTCTTCATTATACTTGATTACACTTGTTTCTGCAATTATATATTTGTTATAATTATAAAATAACAACGTAATAACAATTTGGGCCATGTGGCCTCTCTCCGTTCTTATTCACCACTGAAGGGATTGCCATGAAGTGTAGATTCCAGATGATGTCAGAATTGGTGTCATTATTCCAGTATTGTGAATTGTTACTTTCATAAATCACAATCAAACCACAGAGGGTTTGATTGGATCAAAAACTGCTGTTTACCCAATCGTCCCCCAGAGGACGCCATTTTAAAGGCCTTCGAGCATAGGCCTCCTGCCCCCATCGCTCGGGCGTGAGTCACTGCCTGGCGCTCTGAGATTGTAGATCATAATAATCATATTTACACCTTGAAATTCTAACTCGGTTTAATGACGGAAAATTTCCCTTGGTGAAACACTGACAGTTGATTTGTCAAGAGGCTTATTAAACCACTTATCCGACCCTTAATCTAACTAGGCTAAAGCACTTTGATGTGGCTAGTTCTGTAAATAGAACTACTCATGCAGGCAAAACAGAGTAAAGGAACATGCTTTCCTTTCAATGTGACTTTATTACTATGATACAGTCATATACATATTTAAAGAAGTTTCTATCAAATAGCTTGCATATGATGCATAATATCTATGTTTAACCTACTCGATGTGGTCAGGTCTGTGATCAGTGTGTATTTGATGTGCATTTAATGCCGTTGGCAATGGGGATTCCATCAAACGATCGATCCTATCAACATTTTAAACTGTGTTCGGGTCAGACCCTCACAGAACCCAAGAGCTGAGTTGAATCAGACTATAGATTCCATTCTCGGTGGAGCTGGATGAATGGGATGATGTCTACCCTCTATCCACTGCTTCTCCGCAGGAAGAGGTATGGTTTCTCCACCAGCACCGTGAGGACGTAGCCAGCCGCCAGCGTGAGGGTCACATGACCCAGGAACAGGTACATCTAGAGGGTCAAGACAGACAGGAGACGAGTGAATCACATGTATCACTCATATCACATATATTACGGTAAAAGGAGATCAAATATATTACAAAAACACCTGATCATGGATCTCTTAGAGCCACTATCCCTCCTCAACATGGTCACCGGCAAGACCTTATCCCTCCTCCCTCCACCCCAACATAAGAAAATCACGCTCTACGGCTCCACATTACTCTCTATCCAGCTCCACATTCTATAGAGATGCCTCTGTATGTATTATCAAAAAGTATATTTTTCTATAATCTTCACCTGGCTACCTGACTACCTATATTGTGGCCTTGACTTGTGTCTGTGAAACTATATTCAATTGTCTAAATAGTGATAGTTCATCGATGTAATCTTCCTATAGGCTTACACCATAACCTGGATTATTCAGGGATTGTATTACATCATCATTCCCTCACGTTCCACTTTAGCAGCAATCAGAATCTGAATGCCTTGTTGCCATGAAACAAAGGCTTCCGCTTACTCACAGCAACAAGGGGACAAGTTTTAAACCTCAGACGCATTACTCTTCAAGGCAAAATTAAACTTCTGCGTCGAACAGCCAGCCACTGTAAGATACACGCATCTTTCCAAAAGGTTTTCCTTGTCATTTATATATTGACTAGTTGGGAAGATTCCACGTATAGATATCCATTAAGTACGACACATCACTTAATCTCATTAAACAGACGACACAGAGTTATGGCTTTTGGTGGACTATACTCAGAATCTCCAGGACACATTGAACCTTGAGCACAAGCACTGGTGCAGAGAGAGCCTTCGCCTGCGTCTACAGCAGCCAATCATCAACACCTGCCCTTTTAATGCACTGCGCAAGAGACGGGCGGCCCACAAGGTTGATGTTTGGTGTAGTGTTGGGGGGTCTCTTACAAAGTTGAAGTTGGTGAAGTGCATGGTGGTCTCCTGCTTGCCGTTGTAGAGGATGATGAGGAAGGGGTGGATGAGGTAGCAGGAGAAGCTGATGTGAGACAGAGGGGCCCACACACCCAGAGACAGCAGGCTGTGGACCAGGCCTAGGGGAGGGTTAGGGAGATGTGAAAGAGAGAGCGATAGAACCATGACGAGAGAGAGAGAGAGAGAGAGAGAGAGAGAGAGAGAGAGAGAGAGAGAGAGAGAGAGAGAGAGAGAGAGAGAGAGAGAGAGAGAGAGAGAGAGAGAGAGAGAGAGAGAGAGGGGGGATGCTGACTGAACATTCATAAAAACAAGCAATATCATGTACTTAAAGCAGCAAAACTGGAAGCAATTGTATTCATTAATATACAATAAATGAATCCTGTAGTGCAGATCAGGATATTGTGTAGTATCAACTTTAGCAGACAACTTTAGATATTTATCTGGAGTCTGATTTGTTAGACTATGCAACTCCCAGCTAGACTCACAGGCCACGCTACATGCTTCGCTCAACCAGAGACTGAGGACATTGTCCCAGGTTTCGTTGCTTAAACAAGAGTGTGGATTGTGTGGTTGATGGCTGGTTTAACCAGCCTCATCCGGCCTGAGTCAGTCTGATTGGACTCAAGGGCTGAGTGAGGCTGCACACCTGTTGTGCATTGAGCAATCAATGTGCACATGTTAAAGGATCCATATTATACCCCCAGCTGTGGCTGTGATTAGCTATTACAAGCCGTTTATAAACCCCCACACGGGGGGGGGGGGACTAGCACCCAACAGGCTCACCTCCATAGCCCTCCTCACAGGCTAGTATGATCCAGGCCACGCTCAGAGCCCACAGGGGCCGGTGGACCCCCTGGTACAGGGCGTGGGCGACGGACGGGTGGTCCGGGACGTCCTTCAGCACGTAGGCCAGCACCACCACCGCCGCCATCCCCACCAGACACGAGACCCAGCCCAACACCGCCTGCCACTGGGGACCCAGGGGAAGAACCAGGGGAAGAACCAGGGGAAGAACCAGGGGAAGAACCAGGGGAAGAACCAGGGGATCAACGAAATATGGATGATAAGGAAGATAGTGGATGATAATAATATGAACAACAACAACCAAAATGGAGGCAGGATAGTGTAGTGGCTAGAATTTTCAACTCCCAGCTGAAAGGTACTCGGTTCGATCCCCGATCCCCACAGTCTCGCCTTAATACACTTAACCCATGCGCCCTAATAACATAGTAATAAGATAGTCCATGGTGAAGAGCAACAGATGGGTGTACCTGGTGCTTGAGAAGCTGGTCCCTCCTGTTGGTGATGTATATACCCAGCAGAATGCCTATTAGGTAAGGTCCGTATCTGGTGTACGGCTTGTTGTAGTAATACTGGAAATAGCTTTCATAGGTTCTGAAAAAAAATTATATATATATATATTTTGATTAAATAAAACAATACTAATCTATAAATTAATACATACATGTAAGCCTATGTTGATTTACGACGACAAAATGAATGTCAATAAAAACGATCAAGATATTGATTGTTGATTGAAGAAAGAAATACTAATATGTAAATCCTTTTTATTTTTTTATTCTTGTATTGTTCTTTTGTTTCCAGACAAAGTCAACCAATATGCATATAACCTATGTTGTCATGTGTTAGTGAGGCCGGTGCCTTACAGGGTGGTGGGCTGGTGTACTGGCAGCTGCAGCAGGGCAGTGATGACGGCACTGGCCAGGCCTGACAGCAGCAGCAGGAGGGCCGAGACCACCAGCAGCACGTACCTGTTACTGGGGTGCACACACAACCGCAACCGCACTGTTCACTGTCTGTACGCTCTCAGGAGACTTACAACAAGGGGAGCTTGGGAACAATCGATACGGTACTAATCAATATTCAGAGGACAAGTTTGGAAAGGAGAAACACAGGCGGGCAAAATCAATGCTAAGTGCTTATAAACCACTATCTTATG
>NC_044066.1:7816702-7876702 GCF_902167405.1 Gadus morhua | reverse complement strand
ACTTATTATATTACTTTGTTTTATTTGAGAGCAATTTAAAAACGGACTCTACCAAATTGCTCCATGGTGTTGCTTTAGAAAATAGGACATTCAAATGAAGTATCTCAGTTGGTTGTTTACTTAATGCAAAAAAGATGTTTACTTAATGAAAATCGAATGGAAAAATAAATCTATTTATAGACTAACTAAATCAGATGGTAATCCTACTGCCTTCATTTTCCAGGTAGAAATTCAGGGTGTTGTGTGTGTGCTTGTGTGTGTGTGTGTGTGTGTGTGTGTGTGTGTGTGTGTGTGTGTGTGTGTGTGTGTGTGTGTGTGTGTGTGTGTGTGTGTGTGTGTCTGCCTGTGTCTGCCTGTGTGTGTTTGAGTTTGTGTGTGTTTGTTTGTGTGTGTGTCTGCCTGTGTGTGTTTGTGTTTGTGTGTGTGTGTGTGTTTGTGTGTGTGTGTGTGTGTGTGTGTGTGTGTGTGTGTGTGTGTGTGTGTGTGTGTGTGCGTGTGTGTGTGTTTGTGTGTGGGTGTGTGTGTGTGTGAGTGTGTGTGTGTGTGTGTGTGGGACGGGTTGTTGCAGTGCTATTAAACATTCATTGGACATTAAGAGTATTTGCAACTCTGAGCATGGCTTCCCAGGGTCCCACCAAAACAACCTGCACGTGATACGACACCCAGAGTGTCGCGTCCACAATGGAACTGCTGCAAAATAAAACACTATTTTCTCTCTCTATAAAAAAAGATCTATTCAAAGACCTCTCGTGTACAAAAAAGTTATTTCAATTGTTCAACTCCGTCTGACCACACATAAAGTGACACTGAAATATCTTCCTACAACACATTGCATCTCTCTGTCTTACACTTACATTTAGCACATAGATCCATTCAGTTCTTTATATATACATACATATACATACATAAATATACGTTTGTGCAAAACGTGTAGTCAAATATAAAGATCTTCATCACGCCATCTTGGTCATTGTCCCTCGACCCTCGAGTCCTCCTCGCCACCACCGGAGCTCTGACCCCGCCCCCTTCACTTCTCGGCAGCGCTCAGCCTCTTGGCCTTGATGAACGCCATCCCGTGAGTCCTCATGTGGCTGTTCAGGTGCCCCTCCGTGTCAAACACCTTCCGGCACACCTTGCACCTCGGGCCCGGCAGCCCGTGGTCGTTCTCGTCCCTGACGTCCGATTGGTTCTCCCTCCCGCTCGGACCGTCGCCTTCGCCGTCCTCCTCGTCGGCGGCGGAGGCGGCGTCCGTGCGTCCGCGCCGGGCCAGGTTGTGGTGGTCCTTCAGCCGGTGGACGATGAAGAGGTGGCGCGCCAGCGAGCGGTGGGAGGTGTAGCAGAGGCCGCACTCCTGGCACTGGTGCGACGAGCCGTCCGTCTTGTGCTGCGGGATGTGCAGGCGGAAGGCCGCCGGGTCGGCCGCGCCGCAGAAGCCGCAGACGGCGCACTGGAGCGCCTTGGGGAGCTGGACCTTGGGCTTCTTCACCGGCGGCGGCTGTGGACCGTGGGCGCCCCTGGGGTGCAGGCCGGGAGACCCCTCGCCGTCCCCCTCTTCTTCCTCCTCTGGTTTCCTCTTGGAGCCAGCGGCCTGTGGAAGACATCGAGGGCTTATGGAGGACGTGTTTGAGGCACATTGAGGCGAGGAATTGATGAGGAAATACTGATTGATCAAGTACCACTAGAAGGTTGCCGCTAGTGGTACCACTCACATACAAGTGAGGTTGGGGGTATCGGAGGGTGAATTCCTTTTACTATTACAACTTTTTCATTTTTTTCAGATTATATGAGGGTAGAAGTCAGAAAACAATGCTACAATGGTGCGTCTCATTTTCTCTCACATTAAAACCGAAGACATTTTCGTTGGGTTCTCGCTTTTGGTTTTTAACCTTTCTTCTCTGTGCCTCTCTGTGGCAGCAGATGTGGGCTTGCCCCCATCTCATACAGGGCTCTGTAGTGAGTGTAGGTTTACCTTGTTGGGTTGGGATTCCACATCAGCAGGTTCCTGGCTCTTGGACTCTGGTTCCTTGACGTCGTGCATCAGTTGGATGTGTTGATCAAGCAGCACTCTCTTGGTGAACGGCTGACTCAGAGGAGGGCAATGCCTGCAAATTGCATGGAGATGAAATAACCGCAAAGTCGCTTTTGCTTAAATGCCACCAATAAATGACCAAAAACAAAGTACTCACGGACAGGTGTAGATTTTCCGCAGACCCTTGTGTTTCAGTCGGTTGTGTCGACACAGGCTGTGTGAGGAACTAAAGGACTTGTCACACTGCCGACACGGATGCTTCTTAAGGATCTATAATGAAAAAAAACATGTTTTTTTCGATCATGTGCGTGAGTCAATGCAACGCCCTTTCAAAACGGAGCCCTTTGAGACATGACAAGTGGTGGGTCAACCCTTATACAGTCCACCAATGATGCACTTCAATCCGGGTCTGGGCCCGCCCACATTGTGATGTCACAGAGGATAGTTAAAAAACAGTGACTTGATCAATCACCTTGCCGTGGTCTCGCCTCACATGGGACACAAACCCCTCCCTGGTGGTAAAGACACCGTCGCAGTCCCCACACGTGTACACCTGGGGCCCCTGGGGGCCCCGATGGTCCCCTGAGTTACAGTGGCTGTTGGTCGTCTTCAGGGACAAGGGCCCGGGCTTCTTGCCTGGGAGGTTGGCATGGCCGCCATCTTTGTTGCTGCTGCTGTTGTTGTTGTTGTTGTTGTTGCTGTTGGAATGGGTGGGCTTGGTGCTCAGGGGCAGGTTGATGCCCAGGTTGGGAGGACCCTCGATGTTCTTTAGGGTCCCATGTGTGATCTGGAAGAATCCATAGGAACAGTGTTGGAGCCTAATTCTAAACAAATCCCAACTAATTACAATCCCCCAGAAAACTCTACACGTTGTGTATATTAAAGTGATTAAAGTGATGTATAATATAAAGTAATATATACATACATACGTCATTGATCTTCATTATTGTCGATGAGTAGGAAAAGGGAATGTGAGAGTCTACGAGGTGTACCTTGATGTGGTCCAACAGGAGCTGCTTCTGGGCGTACAGCGAGGAGCAGTCGGGACACTTGAACACAGACACCTTGTGGCTGCCGACGTGCTGATCAAAGTGTGAGTTGAGCAGGGACTGCAGCGTGAACACCGTGTCACACATGGAACATTTATAAATCAACCTGGGGATGTGAACACACAAAACACAATCTGTTAGCATGTAGAGTACAACAATATTAATGTGTTTTAGTATCTATTAAATAATGAAATAGGTTAACAACAATTTTCCGCCATTAACACACAGAGGCAGGTGAAAATATCGGCTAACTTTTAACAAATGGATGTATTCTTTTCTTTGGTTGTTGTGACTAATGACCCATGTCCACTTTATGGTTTGTGTTTGTTTACTCAACTTTAAGTCAAATCTCTCCTGGAGGGACAGTTAGGTTCGGAACTGAACTAAATAAAGAGGAATGAAGAAAGTTACTAAACCTGTGAAAATATCATAAACTTTTCCTAAAACAAGGAGGTGATCTGTTGTGTATGTCGTTTCACAGTGGTCATTTCAATGTCATTAATCTGCATCAATATATTTTAACTATATTTTAACAGCAAGGAATCAGACAGGAGGAGCATCTGCTGCGGATGGCCCTGAATCGATTAGCGTAGACTTGGCATTGGACAGGGGGAAACACAAACTCAAGTAAGCTGCCGTGCCTTATTCTAACGAGAGTTTCCATGAAGGGGTTAATCCTGTTTCATGGTCCAAACAAAACGAATCAGACGAGGGTATTGAGTAACACGCCTGTTTATCCAAACCTGTGTTGATGTACGATTTTTGTGAACAAGCGGCCCGTATCAGATACGTGAAACTAAACATCAAAGAATCTTTTTGCTGTAAATCTACTGTTAACCAAACAGAGCCTCCTCAATGTTCCTTCCCTTTTAGAGTTGGAAACTTTCTCTTTCCCTTTCGAGGGCTTCAGGTTAGCTGGTGTCTTGTTACATCCTGGGCCTGTGAAGCCCTTTCGACACTGTTACTGTGTCGACCTACCAGGCTGCACTGTTTTTAATTACACACTTTGCTCCAGGGTCATCGACTGGTCCGGGCCCTGAACAGTGATTTATCCCACCTACCGCTCACCAGCAAACCCTCAACCCACACATCATGTCATCCCCAAGATTTACTTTGTTCATTACGCTGACCAACGGAGCCTAACGCTGTTAATAAAAACACAAGACACACTCGAGACATCTTTACGAGCTGATGAGGTTAAGCCTCTTCCAGGCATTCCTGAGTTGTGAGTGTGCATCTCAGGAATGCATGGAAGAGGGGCCTGGACGTACAATACGATACTCCAACATTCAAGTATACATACAAATACAAAGTCATCCTCACAAGGAGAACTTGGAACTGGTAAAAACAAGAAGGAAAAGGGCATGTGCCGACCATGCATAGTTTTTTTCTTTTACTCCTATATGAGAAGCTATTGTGCCTGTATTTAGTTCTTTACATCCCCCTCTGCCTCTTTATCTCTGGGCTTCCCCACCCAGATATAGTGGGGGACATACAACAGATGGAGCATGTGTAGATGCCCCTCCCTCCCTCCCTCCCTCCCTCCCTCCCTCCCTCCGACTCTCTCTCTCTCTCTCTCTCTCTCTCTCTCTCTCTCTCTCTCTCTCTCTCTCTCTCTCTCTCTCTCTCTCTCTCTCTCTCTTTCTCCCCCATGACGTCTCTCTCTCTCTCTCTCCCTCTCTCTCTCTCCCTCTCTCTCTCTCTCTCTCTCTCTCTCTCTCTCTCTCTCTCTCTCTCTCTCTCTCTCTCTCTCTCTCTCTCTGTCTCTCTCTCTCTCTCTCTCTCTCCCTCTCTCTCTCTCTCTCTCTCTCTCTCTCTCTCTCTCTCTCTCTTTCTCCCCCATGACGTCTCTCTCTCTCTCTCTCTCTCTCTCTCTCTCTCTCTCTCTCTCTCTCTCTCTCTCTCTCTCTCTCTCTCTCTCTCTCTCTCTCTCTCTCTCTCTCTCTCCCTCTCTCTCTCCCTCTCTCTCTCTCATCATTAGGCTCAATAGGTTGACGAAAAATGCAATAGACTTATCAGCTAAACGTCTGCCCACTAAGTTTGTTAGATTTCAGACAGATGTTTAAACGTACTTGGGTTCTGCCAGCTTGGCTCCTGGATGCTGGGTGTACCCATGTGAGTGAATGGCTTGTGCAGACTTGAACGCCATGGGGCACATGGGACATTTATAGAACACCTCGCAGTGGGTGTTCTGGATGTGGGACTTGAGGGACGCCGCATCTCCAAAGATCACACTGCAGTGGACGCACCTACAGATAACAAGAGAACAAAAGAGGGGAGAGTGGTGAGGAAGGAATGTAGGGTGAGTTTAAGAGGGTTGGTTTGTTGTAGAAACAGACGAGCGGCCGTCAACGTGTCAATGTGGAAATCCTTCAAAAGATTATAATGCATTGAAGGAGATTAGAAGTGGATGGTGATCAGGGAAGGTCTATACTCTTATACTATTCTTGAAGTCAAATCGGGATATTTCTAAGCCACTTACTTCAACGCCCAGTCCTTTAAAGCTAATGTTGCCACTACAAAGCCAATGCTGTGTAAAATATGTAGGTGTTGAGATGAGCTGCAAAAACAGGCTACATCAGCAGATTTTGGTGTATGGGGTAAACTCCAATACCTTTTGAGGCAGCTGGATCCAAGAAATCCTGAACAAGCTAGAATCTAAAGCAAGCTAGAAGCTAGAAGCTAGAAGCTAACCCTAACCCATCTTGCCAGGATCCAAGTTAGGTGCTTGTGGCAGAACAAAGTGTTTCCGTCTAATAAGCTTTCTATGAGGAACTATGTGATCTACGCTATCTATCACAGTGGCGATAGAGACGGTTTGACCAAACACCTGCCCAGTATTTTTGTAAAGATGCCTGCCCCTTTTCCGAACAGTTTCCAAGGGCGACTTCCCATGTCAACACTCCAAAGTTAAGAGTCCAAACCCCATCGGAATCATGTAATGTAGTATTTCTTGTTAAGATGTATCATGTTAAAACAAGTACTGACCGGTAGCCGACCCTGCGGGTGTAATGCAGGCAGTTCTTGGTAATGTGAGACTGGAAGTGGACCGACCGGCAGCTGGTTCCACACTCAGGGCAGATGAAGGGAGACTTGTGCTGGTGGATCCGTTGATGGGACACAAAGCTGCACTGGTTGGGGAGCAGCATTTGGCAGACACTGCAGGTTTTCTGTAGTCATGTGAAAGAAGAAAAGCTACATGAAATGTTGGGTTATACCTGGACCTCTCATCATTTGTGTGTCATAGTGTCATATCAAGGTTCAACAAGGAACCAACTTTTCTGGTCTGATTTCATGTATACAAACTGAATATTGAATGCTAGTCATGTCAATTAATATTTAATTATTCAAACTTCTGTAATCGTTTTTACTCTTTATCATTCTACTGGCCAGAAGCACACACGCACGCACGCCCACACACACACACACACACACACACACACACACACACACACACACACACACACACACACACACACACACAAACAAACGGACGCACAGCTGTGAGACCACATAGGCCGTCAGCTCAGTAGAAGCTTGTTTATTCAGCATTGCATACACACACACACACACACACACACACACACACACACACACACACACACACACACACACACACACACAAACACACACACACACACACACACACACACACACACACACACACACACACACACACACACACACACACACACACACACACACACGTACACACATACCTGTGCGTTGATCTCCACTGCGTGCTGATAGTGGATCACTAGGGAGCTCTCATCCAGGAACATCTCGTTGCACTCCAGGCACTTGAGACACTGTCTACACTGCTTGGTCCCGTCGTCCTCCAGAGGCATGGCCGCCATTAGGGGAGAACCACTCGGGGCTGAGATGACCGCCATCGGCGCCCCCCCGCTGGTCGCCTTTGCTTGGGACGCAGTCGTTGCGAGGTTCACGGTCGGCGCGGTCGAGACAGGGGCCGAAGCAGCGCCACATGGGCCGACGGGGGGGGACGTGTGTGTCATCTGGTTGGTGGGAATGGGTTTCAGAATAAGGTGGGAACACTGCATGACCGCCCCTTTGTCCTTATGCCCCCTGGCGTGGGACAACAGGCTGCACTTGTTGTAGAACACCAGGCTCTTTGCGCAGTGGTTGCAGGTGACCTCTATTCGTACGCTGCGCCGCTCAAAGTGTTGGCTTAGGCTTTTGTCCAGCGCGAAGGAGTCCCCGCATTCAAGGCACTTGTAGCCACGGGAAGGGAGGGAGATACAGGCTGAGGTAGGCGGGGAGAGGTTGGGCACATATACAGGCACAGGGTTGATGCTACTCAGGACCTTGTTAAATGCCTCCACCACGGTACTTTGAGTGCTGGACAACACCTGGACCCTGGAGACTTTCTTCGGGAGCTGGCCAGCCTTGGCGGTTTGTGGTTTGACTTGCTGTTGTTTTATTTTCTTGCCTGGTGCAGCCTGTTGGATCTCACAGGTGGTGTTGGATGCAGCTTTTGGGAGAAGGTTAAGGTTGGTCAGATGAACAGTCTTTGGCACGAGTTTGGCGTTGGCCAGACTGGAGTTCGGCACCATGACAGTCTGTTGTTGGGTGGCGTTGGCAGCTCTACGGATAGCACTGCTGGCACTTTGCACAGAGGACGCAGGGATTACCGTTGCTTTGACTGTGGTGTTGTTCGCTAGCTTAAGATTGATGACTTGTGAACCTGCCTTGTTGACTGCTGAGACTGGGAGAAAGGCAGTCGCCACAGGCTTGATGGTCATGTGCCTTGTTACTTCCAACGAGCGACGGCCTGCTAGCACTGTGTTTGGAAGCAAGTCTTTTCTCGGGGAGGGAGAGACTCTGTTGGATGTGGTGGGGGAAAGCGCAGAGGAAACCATTGCAGACAAGTTGTTGGAATCCTCCCCACTCTTGCCTTCGGCGTCAAACTCGGGAAGGACTCTGGTGACGGTGCGTTTGATCTGGCCCGACGAGGTCTTGATGGTCTTGATCCGAACTTTGGGGATAACCGGGGTGGTGCCTGTAGGCGAGGTAGGGGATTCTTTACTGCTACATTCACTAGTGACACTACATGGGCTGTCTGGTTCTCTTGACAACAGTCGTTTGGCAACTTCAAGAGCTGACTCCTGTTTGGATTGCCTCTCTGGAGGGCCTGGGCTCTCCTTGGCTACCTTCGGTGATTCGCCGCGGGGACTGACAGCGATTGATTCCTTCTGGATTGTCGGGCGATCGGAGACTCTCGGGGGCCTGCTACTGGTTTTCTTTGCACTGAGGGCTGCTATGGCGGCTATACAAGAAGAAAGCTTGGCAGAGGTCTTTGCTTTGGCCTGGGAAACACTTAGATCAGGATCTGAGCTGCTTCCTGACAGTTCAACAGCCTCTTTACCTTCCTGTGCCTGGGGGTTGATGCCTTCCTGTTTTGCTTGCAGTTCGGGCTTTGCCTTGGACGTGTCCGTGGGATTGGCGTTATTTAAAGTACCATACTTGTTATTCGCCTCAGCTTTAGTTTGACCTAGATTTCTAGTTGCTCTGAGCTTGGAGTCAAAGTCCACCAACGTAGGTAACCGACGATTCTGCTCTTCTTTCTTGGGACAGGAAGGATGGACAGCGAAGGAGTTGGGAGTGGTTCTAAATAATGGCTGGCTGCAGTTCATCACTGTGGGCTCGTCTACCTCAATCCTATCATCGTCATCAAACTCTTCAGCACTGGATATGGGGCTGAACTGATGAATCGTCAGGGTTGTAGCATTGGCTGATGGACTTTCCTCCATGGGAACTCGCCATCCGTTCTTGGAGTCGAGTTTGATAGCGGATGCAGTTGCCTGTAGTAAACCATAATGAACACCGTTACCATGGGGATCGTGGGCATGCCGGGGGTTATGGCTCTTCCTGACGTTCTTCTGCAGGGATCTATCTTGCTCTCCGGCGTCCGCGCTCCTGACGTTCTTCACGATGACGCTAACGCCAACGTCGTGTGCCGACAGGGGCCCGTCCTCACTGGTCGCCCCCCCCCTGCCCCCGTTGGCCTGCTTGAGGGGTCCTTCGTGATCGTCGTTCTGGCCGGACTCGATCGCAGCCTTGGGGTCCACCATGTCGGGGATGTCGAAGGCCGCCAGCAGGTCGTCAAAGTCCGGAGTCTTCATGTCTGCCATGGTCCCCTGCTCAAGGCCCGACGAGGGTTTCTGTATGACACACAGGATGCAGATGTTTTACTATGCATAAGTTATATAATAATTTTAGTTTTTAGTTTTAAAGTAGGGACTGTTTTCTAAGATTGGAAATTTGAGTAGGTTCGGAATAGTTTAGTTTAAGTAGCCTCATAAACTGTTCCGTGCCTCATTAAATAGTTGAAGCCTTAAATTGCTCTTAAACTGGAACCTAATTATCGAAATGAGTAAGTCCTCTAGTCCTGTATAGCTCGGTCTCTGACAACAAACAACAGCTGCATTGAGTATTCTCCAAGGGGCACAAAACCAAGGCTATTTCCATCATGATAATCCAGACTGCACTAAAATGTACTAGATTTGCACCACCACTAATTTAGTTTTAAGATGGATTTATAATCAATAGCAGGAGCTTGAATAAGGCAACTACTTAAAGATAATAGCATAGTATAACTAACTACATCTTGCATATTCTGTTTCGTCCGTGACAAATACACATTATTAGGGTAAACAAATCCAAAACCCTTAAAAAGATAAAAATGATTATGGTGATAATGATCATGCAATAATTAGATCATCCCATCTCCTATTGTGTATGAAGAAGAGCACAGAGATAGAGGATAATAATGAACCATGTAGGCCTATACCATTATTCCGTCGAGGGCTTCAATGCGACAGGACTGCAGAGCGTGATGGGACTGATAGGAGATGTGGCTATGTGTCATGTGAGTGTGTCTGTGTGTGGGGGAGGGGGGAGAGAGGGGGGAGGGGGGCGCAGCCCGGGGAGCCACAGTCTGCGTACGTGCAGCCACAGCAGCAGCAGCATGTGTGTGTGTATGCTCCTGCGTGCACGCGGTAAAAAGGACGCCTTCCTTTTCGCCTTTGTGTGGATGTACGTAAAAATATATGACTTAAATCTGTACTGCTGCCACAGAGGGCGTCGTGGTGTAGCCACGGTGATGGCAGGAGCTAATAAACAAATGGAAAGCAGGGACGAGGGAGAGAGGTCGAGAGAGCATTTGGATTGAGAGAGAGAGAGAGAGAGAGAGAGAGAGAGAGAGAGAGAGAGAGAGAGAGAGAGAGGAACATGAAGAGGGGAGAAAAAAAAGATGGCTGCTGAGCTTTGAGAGCTGCAGCAGAAGGAGGGCCGCTCTGGATGCAGGGAACACAGGGACAGCAGCCATGACACCACCACCACCACCAGCACCACCACCACCACCACCATCCATGACGTATGTTTTAATGCACAAAGAGGACAAACGCAAACATCCCTTCCTGGAAACCAGCTTTAATACACATGCAAGTATTTCACACCTCGTCTGCTATAGAAGCGATCCACAGGCCATCGGTCCGCTGAGCGGAGTGGAGAATGGCGTGATCATCACAAACGGTGAGAGAGAGAGAGAGAGAGAGAGAGAGAGAGAGAGAGAGAGAGAGAGAGAGAGAGAGAGAGAGAGGAGAGAGAGACAACGACATGCAATGAAAAAACCAGCCGCTCCTCACCATCTCTCCTGCGTCTCTCTCCAGACACTAACAAAACCTTCGTCCTTTCCTCCTCCTTCCTCCTCCTCCTCCTCCTCCTCCTTCCATCCTGAGACAGACAAAGTCACCACCACCACCACTAACACCCCTAGAAAATCAAAATCATCCACCCTCCTCTCCGTCCAGCCCACCCTGCCTTAGGGACGGTGGGTGTGGGGGGTGAGGTGGGTGTGGGGGTGGGTGATTCGGGGAGCGTGGAGCAGGAGGGGGGGGGGGCGAAAGGACGAAGGAAAAACCAAACAAAAACAAGGAGATCCTCTTTCTTCCTCCTTTCCTTCCCCACCAGCGGGTAGACCAGGGCCCGGAGCCTCCCAGGGGTCAGGTTACATCCAGGGCTCTGCTGCTGCCCTGTCTGGTGCCTGTGGTGGTGGTCCTCCTGCTCTGCAGCCCCAGACCAGTGGCATACGACCCCGCGCAGAGGGGGACGGTGGGGGGGACGGTGGGATGGGGATACACAAAGAGAAGGAGACAGATAGATAGAGAGGGAGAGAGAGACAGACTGATAGACCGAGACGGATCCTATGTGGCGGTAGGCTCCCGGCAGATTCACACTCTCTCTCTCTCTCTCTCTCTCTCTCTCTCTCTCTCTCTCTCTCTCTCTCTCTCTCTCTCTCGCTCTCTCTCTCTCTCTCTCTCTTTCTCCCTACAATCTGCCACGTCCATCCAGTCTCTTTGCCCCTCCTGGGTCCCTTCCACACCCCCCCCCCTCCTCCCTCCTCCATGCTCTGCGCTGCTCCCCCTCAGGGGAGGGAGGGGGAGAGGGAGAGAGAGGCAGAGAGAAAGAGAGGGAGAGAGAGAGAGAGAGAGAGAGAGAGAGAGAGAGAGAGAGAGAGAGAGAGTGAGCGAGAGCTATGCTGCATCGGCTAGCCACAGCCAAGCCGATGGCGTCAGCAGGCAGAATGCTGCGAGCTGGTCGTGGCGGTCGTGGGCCTTCTGTTTGACGTGCTAAAGTTAACCTACAGCGTTCCATCTCTCTGTCTCTATTCCCCTCAGTGGAGCACAGACACGCCATTGTTCCTGTTAGCCCCTCCGTCTGCCTCAAACCGGTTTCAGCTGGTTCCCGACACCCAGCATAGCGCTGTGCCTGCTGCAGTACGGCCTCCGGAACAGAGAGAGAGCGAGAGAGAGAGAGAGAGGGACAGACAGAGAGAGAGGGACAGACAGAGAGAGAGAGAGATAGAACATGCATGGAGCTCACGTAAGAAGCTATACTGCCAAACTGTAGGATGTACCGAGGTAATGGTAAGACAAGATGGTTGCATTGTTTTATAGATGGAAGATTTGTAATCCAAATCAGAGCTTGGAGCCAGATGCCTGCTTCCTTTCTGCTTCTGTCCCAGAACCCGGCCTGGCTAGTGTGGCCACAATGGAGGGAAGCCCATTCAACGCCACACAGCAAAACAGAAAAATAAGGAGTACAAGGTCGGATGGGTGGTGGAAATAAAAATGAAAACACATCAATGTAATGCAAGTTCCCCCACGGTCTGAGAACAGAGACGAAGCGACGGCGATGGTAAGGTTTCCGTTTGTACCTGGGCCTTTCTCCTCCTCTGAAGCTCTGCTGCGGATTCAGCCCAGATGTGTCTGCCTGTCTGCCTGCGGTCTGCACAGAGAGCCGTCTGTCTGCCTGACCCCCCCAGTGCCGCCGGCGGTGGTCCTCAATTCAAGGCAGTCTGTAAATAATCCATGATGTCGTCGCCGTCGCTCCTGGCAACGACGCCCCCAGCTCTGTGGCACACAGGCGAGGGAGGAAGGAGAGAGGAGAGGGAGGACGAAGGAGAAGAGAGGAGAAGAAGAAGAGAGATGAGAAAAAAGAAAAATCATGGCCTGCTGCATCATCGTACGCCATGCTCTTCATGAAGACACACGGACAAGCACAGGATCCAGATAGCATGCACGCGCCCCGCACACCCCCACCTAACCCGGCAGCTCCTCTGTGGTGTTTACCTCCCCCCCCCCCCCCCCCCCCCCCCCGGTCCCCACTGCCACAGCATATGCTCGCATGCACACATGCACGTATGCACGTATGCACAGACAGGCCAGCAGGAAATGATGGCATACCCGCGGTGAAGGTGGTGGAGGTGGTGGTGGTGGTGGTGGTGGTGTGCTTTCTCGCTCTCTCTCTCTCCCTCTCTCTCTCTCTCTCTCTCTCTCTCTCTCTCTCTCTCTCTCTCTCTCTCTCTCTCTCTCTCTCTTCACTCTTTCAAGATTCAGTGAGCAGTCTTCCTGTTTAGGCCTCAGTCAACGCCTGCCCTTTTTTTTTCTCCCTCTGCTTGCCCCCCATTCTCTGCCGCCTCCTCCTCCTCCTTCTCCTCCTCCTCCCCCTCTCTCTTGCTACTTCATCTGTAGGCCATCAGAGCCAGAATCCATTCCAGTCTTAGGGCCTAGTCTCTCTCACTCTCTCTTCCCTTCTCTCTCTCTCTCTCCCTCTATCTCTGTCTCTCTCTCTGTCTCTCTCTCTCTCTCTCTCTCTCTCTCTCTCTCTCTCTCTCTCTCTCTCTCTCTCTCTCTCTCTCTCTCTCTCTCTCTCTCTCTCTCCCTCTCTCCCTCTCTCTTTCTCTCTTTCTCTCTCTCTCTCTCTGCAGTAGGCTCGGTCGCCCCTTTAGCATGGAGGAACGGCTGGAGGGAAAGAGAGAGGTGGGCAGTGTTCGGCTGGCGAATCAGGCCTTTTGTCTGCGTGGGCGTGGGTGTGTGTGTGTCTGTGTACATGAGTGTGTGTGTGGAGAGGGGGGAGGCGGGGGTGGGGGGGACTCTGTCTCTGGGAAGCAGCCGCAGCAGCTGGCGCAGAGGAGAGGGAGGGGGAGGGAGGGAGAGAGGAGAGAGAGGGAAGGGGAGGGAGGAGAGTTAGGGAGGGGGAGGGGGAGAGAAGAGAGATAGAGAGGAGGGAGAAGGACAGGGGACAAGGGAAGGTGGACAAAGAAATAATGAGAAGGGAAGAGACTTAACCTAAAACAGAAAAAATGCATGCTTATATCTATTGGTTGTAGCAGTTGTTATGATCCATAATGATGAATAAATCGACAAATTGAAAAATAAATTAATAAATGACATGCTTTTGATAACATCATACAAATAGTAAATGCCTATACCGTTTCTGTTGGGTATCTGTAAAATGATAATAAGTCACATTTCATAGTATGTATAATATAAAGTTTTACATCTAAACATAATTCTTAATGACTCTATGTAGCATCTTTAGACATTAACATGGAGCATTACAAAATTGATGCATCTGATCAAATTTGTTCCATCAGCCAGTAAAGCACCTTTTTCTGGGAAATCAATGCAGCCAAACAAAGTCATTATTATAATCAATTGTTCTCTATAATTGGGATATGGTAATTTACTGGAAAAGCTGTGATTAACCAATTATTTCTATACAAAATAAAATTAAAGATTACAATTGATTACATTGCATGAGTCACAGTGCATTTTATTGGCAGCATAACAGCATCACATACAAATCTCAGGAAACACAAAGATTTGAATAAACATGTTCTCATGGCAAGCGTCCAATCAAAAGCTGGGTTATAGGCACAAATATCACATGCCACGCCTATCATTTCTCCACTTTTCTGAAGCCTCTAGAGGGCGATCACGGAGCTGCTCAGATTCCCCACGGCTTTTATGGCCAGAATGACGAAAGTTTCCTCCAAGAAGACCAAGAAATGCGAAATTGTGCGCTAATTTGAACTAACTTTAATCTACCATTGCAATGCAAGAATCACAGCCCCAAGGCATACAGCCATGATGCTGAACAAATACAGCATAATGGTCTGGAATGGGACAAACCTCAATGGCATAATGGCGGACTGCCTTCCCTCAGTGGACACCAGCAGCAGCAGAACTTTGCAGTGCCTTCACATTTCCATAAGCCTTTGTTGACCTGCCTGTTGAGTTAGATGTTGGATAGATGTGCAGTCATTCTGTATGTTTTCTGGAGCCCTCCCACACCTTCTCTTAGCGACCTATTGTGTTTCCAAAGAGCAATGACCCCAGTGTCCCACCTTCTCCCCTCGACTCCCCATCATGGTGATGCTAGGCCCTGAAACAAGGTCCGTCTACGTTAATGGACCTGGAGGCTCAGGGATGCGTCTCTACGGCCTTCCACCAAGAAGTGGGCAGTGTGAGAAGAATGTATTTTTATGTACTTTTAGAAGTAAAATCAATCAGGTAGTAAAAGTAATGCTATAGCAATATCTATGTATGTATGTCATGTCAGTCATAATATTTACGGGTGATTTTTCCTTTTGGTAAATGCTGTAAGGTTAATAAAGATTGATAAGGAGTTCTGAACTCAGATAATAGCCAGGCCTTAGGAGGCCCATTTGCTCTAGCTATGTGAGAAAGGCTACCTCAAGACAAAGAGGTTGTGAGACTGAGTGCAGGGACTGATGGCATACAAGGCAGAGTAACAACTTGCAATTGGGGGAACTGTCTATCCAGAATTACTAACTCCAAGGGCGCCGCTGGAGAACCTCACGGTGTTAAACACCAGCCTGGAAGAATACGAGGACCCTGCAGGCCACTACGTCCTCCTCAACCCAGCAAACAAAGCGCTAGGGGACCAGTAAGGGGTCGCAGGTCGAATAAGGACCCCGGCAGGGTCGGACTTCCAGGCAGATGCAGTAACAAGGTACCGGACTACAGGAGAATGACCTCATATGCCAACCATCGTTCCACCTGGCCAAGTCATACGGCAACATCCTCTTGCTAGTGGTTCCGAAAAGGAGAGAAGGCCAGGATGGGGATGAATACCAACAGCAGGCGTCATTACAGCAACTGGGGTTCACGTACTGGGCTGTATTTAAAGAGATAATATGAATCTCCAGGAGTCAGGGGTCAGCCCCTACCCAAATAACGACGCTGCTTGGAGGTGGGGTATACAGTAACCCCTATAAACGCCTCAATAACAGCGCTGATCAGAGCAATCCTAACCACAGATATTAGAAACAACTAGTATTACTGGCTCCGGGAAATGACACACTGGTCAGTCCGATGGTACGCCTCAGCAATGGGGTTCAGACAGCGGAGGACACATCCTCGCAGTACACTGACCCCCCTACTACGCCGTTCTAAACCGACCTCTCAGACCCAGGGACCCCACGGGGCATCACCCCAAAAGATCATAAGATAATGAGGTTGGGGGGAAGAGACCCCCACACACCGAGGGGGCCGGGCTAAAGAGACTGGATGTGGTTACAGAGGGGCCTCCAGCCCTTGAGCAATACAACGTGACCCTTGAGGCGCGGCAGAAAGCCTTGCGAGCGCAGGTAACGCCAACGTCCTGATGCTAATAAGCCACTTATTTCAGAGCATCAATGGATCATGGGAGGACCCGGGGCCACCATAGCATTCATTACTCCCGGGGTTCCCCCGATCTGAGGAATATTCAAAGAATCCCGTGGTTCGGATATCACAGACAGGATGACTACTTGCAAATTGAAAGGGGGGTATTCGCAGAAGCCCCAGCTGGCGGACATTTGGCTACGGCACCAGTGTTACTCTACAGCCACAGGGAGGGTCCGTGGCGCACGATTACCTGCAATCCACCAGGCCAGCGACACGAGGGGAGTGGGTCGCCATCTTGGATATGGTCGGTCAAAGCCACCGCCTACAACCAGACTAATAACCCCTGGCTCTCACTGCCATCGGCCGGTAAAGATCAGCCCAACGCCAGGCCTGGTAAAGGTTACTCAAAGTTTTTCTAAAAGATTAAGGTACCGTATAACGCGTGCACTGATCCAACGGTGGTGATGGTGTGAGCTTTCAGCGGTACCCCCTGCAACGTTTAAGTCTGAGGTCGGCCTACCTTTATTTTTTGTATTGTGTATTTTGCGACAGTAACACTTCCTTATGACCTGTTACTCCTCCTGTGTGTGTGTTCGTGTGTGTGTGTGTGTGTGTGTGTGTGTGTGTGTGTGTGTGTGTGTGTGTGTGTGTGTGTGTGTGTGTGTGTGTGTGTGTGTGTGTGTGTGTGTGTGTGTGTGTGTGTGTGTGCAGTGGCGGTTTTAGGCAGGGGCGAACCGGGCAGCCGCCCGGGGCGGCATATTTGTGGGGGGCGGCAAATCACATGGGGGCGCCACGAGCAGTATAAAAAAAAAATGCGCAGCGCAGCGGTTATCAATGAAGTACGACATAACATTGTGTGGGGAATAGGTATTTTGGCGCCCCCTCTGGCTGCAGGCGCACACCTGCTCGTTGAGAAGGTGCCGTGTATAGACGGAATGAAACCCTCACTGAAGTCGTCGTCGTCGTCCCCCCCCCGTCCCCCCGCTTGTAGGAAGTCCTGCCCGGGGCGTAACTGGACCTAGAACCGCCACTGTGTGTGTGTGTGTGTGTGTGTGTGTGTGTGTGTGTGTGTGTGTGTGTGTGTGTGTGTGTGTGTGTGTGTGTGTGTGTGTGTGTGTGTGTGTGTGTGTGTGTGCGCGCGCCGGTTGTGTGCATGCCTGTTGTTCTCAGTTCATTTTATCCTATTTTATTCTTCTTACTTGCCCTGGGACTGCAGATGGAAATGAGCTTTTAGCTATAATCTGGTACAAGCCATCTTCTTACTACATGTAATTAATGAAACTTGCACATGGTCCCTGTTTCAAATAATCCAATGACAATAAAATAAATTAAGCGCCAGGCATGTGTGCGTGGATGGCTGTGGAAACCCGGGCGGCGGGGTGGGTTGTTGGCCAACGTCTGTGTTTGAGCAGACATGTATTACCAGTCATGACTCTAGAGAAAGGAGACCGACCGACACTAGGGACACTTCCTCCTGGGCCCTGGAGGAAGACGTGTGGGAGCACATTGTTTACAATAACACTTGAAGAACAACAGTGAGCTCTTTAACCCTAACTCTCCTAACAGCATCCCGGAGGTCAAAGGCTTTTTCAGCATTAATTAATTGTGTGTGAATGCAATATGGTTTGTGTTGGCTCCGAACTTGATGGATTGTGACTAATTATCAGTGTACTGATTATCAGCGAATATAGTTCCATCATACAATTTATGTAATCGTGTCACAGTGACATAACAAAAAACTTGGATTATAATTGCTAATATTAATACAAATAATTATTCTGATAAAAGAATGAGCCATCATGTGCAAATACAATTACAAGTTCTCATTATGAAGTTTCATTTCCTCTTATTCTCTATAAATGTACTGTCTAGACATTGTTTTTTTAAACAGCCAATGAAGTGAAAACAACCACCGTTAACCGGAAAAGGTACTAAATCCACTCGACAGTGCCATCTGGTGTTTCAATATGTGCATCAATTACCATGTATTTTACAAACAACCACCTTCCGCAATAGTCAAAATATTGTCTAATAGTATAATATGTTCGATCTCATATTTCACAATTCACTCAAAATTTGTTTTCCCAGGGATATCTTAATTGAAGGGAAATGTATGGATTCTGTATTGAGCAGGAATCCTCATGTTGTCGTTTTTATCATCCAATATATATACAATTATTGGTTTCTAGTTTGATGAGAAAACTTTGACATTGTAGAAAAGTGCTTCACAACTTTACTTGGTTTCTAGGGCCCTAGCTACTGCATGTTGATCAAATCTTAAACCAGAAGGTACGTGATTTGTAGCTCGCCAAGAACATTGAAAGTTACAAAGTGACCAAAATCGTGAAAATTTGTCCAAAACCTATAGGATCAGTTCAAAGCCTAACACCATATATTGTATCCATCTTCCCCTTTTCACCAGAGGTGACCAAGAGATGACTCATAACACACTAAGGTCACCCTTGAACATATTGCACATTGCGGTAAGCCATGGGGAAGATTTGCCTGGACAAATTCAACCTATTCCACCGAAATGTGTAACCGATGGTGAACAAATGAACGGATATCCTCGTCTACTCTGGCATATTTCCCTCCTTTAATAACCCTGTATCAATAGCCTAATGAATAGAGTCACTGAAGGGTGAGCATCTCAAACACGTAGGCCTAGTTAGTCTGTCAACCATTTTGAATTGCCTTGTTGATATTTCCACTGATTAACTTCCCTGGTAAAGGATCTGGATTCACTGTTACGCCACATGTTCTTGACTGGCCTGTCTCTGTTGAACAGGAACAGGATGGCCCTGACAAACTCAACCTATTCCACAGAAATGTGTTCACCATGTTGAACAACGTCCCAAACTCTTCATCTTTAATTTGCAATAGGCCTAAATACTGTTTCTCTTTTAACTCTCCAATGTAGGCCTACGTGTTTTTAAGCATGAAGTCCTTTAAGGGCCACTGTTCCAACCCCACGGTCTAGTTGGGGAGGTAATGGATGTAGAACGGCTGGGTCGATAGATGATGATGAAAGATGAGCAAATTATGGGTGAATAAATATGACTGGAAACCAGAGGATGGTGAGCATGGGTTTACTGGGGCATTGGTGAACAAACAACGTAAAAACAAGCACAACAACACGATCCAACCGGAACAACATTGGTCACTTTCACTCGGTACCACTGGCACCACATATTCTGAGCCCACATGTGCAAGAGATTTACGCAAGGCATTATTCCAATTTCTAAATGTAATGGTATTTTAGGGTTGCCAATGTGGCTCTCTCTATACCTCTCCTCTCATTTACCCTTGCTTCTTTTCCTGGAAGTCTATGCTCATCCTCTGATTTACAGTTAAAACAATGAATGTAAAGAGCCAGTCACGTTTAGTAATGGTGTTTCTTGTTTTTTTACACAAGGAAATAACATACACCGATACTTCTTATTCACTCCTTACGCCTATTATCACGAAGCAATCACTGAATAAACTAACAATGTTGCATCGGTATCGTGCTATGGATCATAATATGTATTGACTAATATTGAATCCTCAGCCACCGTGGATTGTATTCTTAACTTGCCACTGACGCACATCTGTAAAGGGCGGGCTGCTATTTAACATGGAGCCTTGGGTTTTCTCTCTCAAAGGTCTGCAGCACGCTGAACCTGAACGCGCTACATCGGCTGCACACTACGCCTCCATAATATTCTTAATTAATTCAATTAAATTCATTTAATTTAAAGTCTAAACATGGTGGAAAGCTTTTATCTGTAGTTATACTCGATATATAGTTGAATGCACTGTGGAACTTTTTTTATTTTTTTCTATTATAAGATGGGCGACGAGTGTGTAAGCTTTTCGTGGACTTACAGACAACTTCTACCAATGTTACTGATACTGGGAACGTTCAGTTGTATGGGGCAGTGTTCACAGAGTCCACCAGCTCTCCTCAGTAAATCCTACCCTCGAGGGAACCACTGGGCAGTGGGTAAGGACCGCTTCGTGAGGCAATGCAAGAAAGAAAAGTTGTTCTTGATTTAATAATGTTATAAGTATTATAATTATTGTTGTGTTGGAACTGGTTGATTATAGATTCGTTTTTTAATGGATTTTACCAATTCAAATAATGTAGGCCTATATCTTCAATCGCCCAAAATGTAACACTAGTCTATTCCATTGCATACAGCTGGGTAATAACATGCAGTCCTGTTGTTATTTTCTCTCCTCACAGGTCATTTAATGGGGAGGAAGAGCGTTGAGATGTTGCCTGAACCTCCGGTATACGAACAGGACGGAGACGATCCACTGACCTCCTTGGAACGAAGGGAGACACCGCTGGAGCAGCCGCAGTACCCCTCCAAACTAGACCGGGACGTGTTCGGGTCAAGTCCCGCCAACCGGAGACTTCAGGGGCCCCACGGCGCCGACAGACGCCATCTGGAGAGGACGAGATCGAGGGAAGAGGTTCGGGTCAAACCCCTGAGAGAGGTAAAGGGATTTAACCAAATGTTTTATAAAACTGATAAACTCGTTTACTTTATTGTGACCTAAGTAAGTAGCTTACTGCATGCCCTTAAAATGTTTATTTGAAGTAAATTGCCTGCAAGTAAACCTGTTAAATCTTGTATTGTCTTGGAGTTGCATTATTCCTTCAAAGCTGTTGTTGTGTTTTAGATGCCGGACTTGCTGCTGCTTGGTTTACACCTGAAGAATGGGGGTTCCACATGAACCCACTGTTCAATGCATTATAGCTGCACGTGTCATGTTACACATATTAAATCCTTCAGAGAATCACAACAAATCACTCTTATCATTTATCAGTAGCCTTCCATTTTATATTTTGATTTTTTTTGTCCAGTTTTTCAATCGCTACAGCAGTAGGCCTACATTTCCAATAAGTTATGCCTATATATTTTTGAACTACAGGTTAGTGAATAAAAATATATATTTTTATTTTCAGTGTACGGTGGAATGTTTATTATGGAATGTCATTGTTTTACCCTATTTAATTTGCAATCCTGAATTGCAGTATTGGGAAGTTCCCCCTAGTGTGTGACTTTAGGCTCACCCTATAAAGGCTTATCTCAATTCATGCCCGGCTGTAGTAGCGGGTTCATAACACTAGATGGCAACAGATATGCGCTTTACAATTGAGGATAGAATAGGACCAAATTTGAGAGCTCATTTAAAAAATGTAAGTCATAATATTGTTGCACACATTTTAAAAGCATTATCTTTGAATGAAAAGCAAAGGAAAAGAGTGATGAATTAACTGCAATGACATGCAATTATGTAAATAATTAATGATAAATGATAGGCTACTTCTTTACTGAACAAATTAGCCTTAGGTTTGTTGTTGGATTTTTGGCCCATGTATTATGTCTGTATTTATGTATTGGCTCCATATATTTTCTACTTAATGCTGATCAATCATTTATCCTAACTCAAGCGTGTAATATATATATAAAAAAACATTGTTGGATTCAATTCACTTTATTAGACGTTTCAAGAGGCACAGTTAATATTTTTTCTCTCTGTAAAGAATCATTATTAAATCATGAGGTCAGATATTTACACCCCTGACCCACGTGTGTGTGTTTACCCCCTAGCGCGGGACAACAGAGCTCCTCAGGGCGCACGCACAATGCCTTATGCTAATTGGCCCAATTCCATTTGGTGAAGGCCCTCCTTTCTGCTGCCGCTCAAAGGGAAGGGCTCCTGCCTCATTGGTAACCCAGGACTCATAATAGACCCGAATAATAGACTTACAAACCACTTTCACCCAATCTTCATAAATCTAATTTGACCAGTGCAAAGGGAAAGTTAAGATGCTGTTTAGGGAAGGAGGAAGTGCCCAACGAACTTTAAGTAGGGTTAAAAAAATAAAAGAGTTGAAGATAATGATAATAGCGTTGGGATAATGAAATTGAGGCTGTTCTCAGGATGCATGAAAATATATTTTTATCATTTTATGTTTTAACTATTTTATATTGCCTTATGAATGTTTGTAAACAGGCCTATAAGGTGATGTGTGTGTACACATATCTATTATGTTATAATGACTAAATGCTGCAGCCAAATGTGGAAAGACATAGAAGAAATCACTTTGTCAACGCTTACTTTACTCTTGATTGTCAAAATAGAGAATATAATAATAAAATAATGTTTCGTGCGTCAACCACACTGGGGTGCTATAGCACCCATGTTTTATTGTATTGATGTGTGGGCATATTATTTAAACTCCAAAACACTTCAGTACTTCGGCAAAAGATGAGGCAATGGCATGTATACCGTTAAAGCTTTTTAATGAAGCTAATCATTATTATTCCAATTAAACACATGCAATGATGCTGGTTATCAGGTGTATAGAAAGTAATTCAGTACCACTGTGAGGTAAGTCCAATAAACGATAAATTCCCAAACCATTGAAGTATGGCAGCGCACAATATTGAAGTTGAACAAATATCATGACGTCATTTTCATATTTATAAAATACAATTCGTCACATTTGACCACAAATAACGAAAACAAAAATGATTTGATGTAATTTGATAACGTGAATGATTATATGCTGTTTTCCCTGTTCAGTCTACATTGCAAATGTAAAATAAATAAATGGTGATAGATTCATGGTGATATCAAGACAGCAGGGTTCAGCATGGGACGGAGAGCAGTTTACTGACAAAAACAGTTCAAGCCCATCAGAGCTGGTTAAAATTCCCACCATATCATAAAAAGAGTTCATCAAAAACTGAAAGAGAAGAAAATCCATAGTACAAAATAAAATTATTCTGAATCACAAGGGGGAAAAAAACACACCCAGACCTAAATCTCCTCATAAGAGCTCGATGAAGTCTGTAAAATACAAGTTAAAAAAGAAGTCCCCCCATCTCGTTACCACGTCTTCCCGAAGGACTGGATGTGTTCCTTGGCCTTCATCCTGAGGGACGCGATGCTGGAGTTCCGCGGGTCCGATTCCTCCAGGACCATTTTGTCCATGAAGCCCGAGCAGGGGTAGGCCGCTGCCGGCGGACATATAGAGCCTATATGGGGGAGCTGGTGATGGTTGGACCCTGACCCGGGCGCCGAGTGGAGGAAAGTAGCCGGCATGGAGGAGGCCATGGAGTGGGGAGGCGGTGGCGACGCGTAACCCCCACCCGAGAGCCCCTGGGAGCCGCCTATGAACCCGGGGAGGCCGGGCAGGGACGAGGCGGCCGTGGTGCTGGTGATAGGGGTGGTGAGCCAGGGGTCCAGGTGCAGACCCCCTGGGCCGTGCAGCGGGTTGGTGGAGGGGCAGCCGAAGGAGAACAGGGAAGAGGGGGTGTCCTGCAGCCGGATGGCGCTCACTTCCAGCTTCTCCTGGCGCCGCCACTTGGCACGTCGGTTCTGGAACCACACCTGAACACACCGGAAGAAAGATGTGTGATCAACGTTTCAATCATGGAATCAATTATATAGCCATTAATCAATTAAAAAGAGAAGTAAGTTAACATTGTTTAACTTTTCGTCCTTAGGGCTACTTTAATGTAAAATGCTAAAGAGTAAATATTTCATTAGTTAATGTAAGGCTATATAAAAGGCTATATATTTCTAATGGCCGATCATCTGAATGGAATAAGTAAGTAATGCGCCCTATGAATAGTTTTTGCAGCTTCCTAACCTATTTATTAAATAATGAATCAATGAATTGTGACATGAAACATCATTGGACATTAACAACCTCTTGCCACCCTGCATTTCAACATTAAAATCACAAAATAACAATAATAGAATAATAACCAATGGCTTGATGATTTACCTGCACTCGGACCTCCGGCAGGTTGACCTTGAGCGCCAGCTCCTCGCGGCTGTACACGTCGGGGTAGTGGGACTTGTCGAAGGCGCGCTCAAGCTCGTGCAGCTGGAAGGTGGTGAAGGTGGTCCGGTTCCTGCGGTGCTTCTTCTTGGGATGGTCCTCCTCCGAGTCCTCTGAGTCCGGTCTGCCGTCCCCGCCCGGCGAGTCTGCTGGGCTGTGGGTCGGACTGTCCGAGGTGGTGGTGCAGCACATACCTGGAGGAGAAGGTGTGCAGGGACGTTTGAGTTAATAGGAGTTCTGTCTTTTTTTAACAGACATTTTTTAAGTTTGACTGAAGAGCGCCAAACTTTTAAGAGTGCGCAGCCAGAAATTAACACCATGTTGGATATAAATGTATAGGCTCTAATATAACTATTTGAAACTTTATTTCTGTTTATATAGACTATGAGTATTATCTTTGAGTCAAACATTTGTACTCACTGTCAAAAGTTTCAGAATGATGCTCTTTCTTGGTCATCGGGGCTACGATCACGTTCCCGTTACGCGCCGTGTCATTCATGCAGGACTTCTCTCTCACGCTGTAAATCGCTGATTTGTTGAACATGTGGTCCTCCTTAAATCCCAATATGGCATCGATACTGTGGACCCTGGCGGGATGTCCCGGGCTCTGGGCAAAACGCGCCGAGGAAGACGAGCGCTCATCCATCATCACTGCACCGGACGATCCGAGAACCCACATTTAGTGATAAATGTCGATGTCGTTCCCGAAAACAAATAATCACACGAGACGGTAGGAAAAAATAACGAGAGATATAGTTTTTAAAATAAAAGCAAAAACAAGTCAATGCTGATGGACTTCCCGGCTGAGGAACCTGTGCGTAACCACCCCAAATCACATCCAGAAAAACAGATATCATTCAGTCAGTGTCCTTCCTCCGGTTCATCCACACAAGTGATGAACTCGCATCTTCTGGTACGAGGCTTATAAAGTGGTCCTGGTTTGAAGACCCCCCTACTGGTGTGACCCCCCCAGGAGACGTCAGAGAGGGGAGGCGAGGTTAGGATCTGCTCTTCACGTGGCTGTTGGTGCAACACACTGGTTGTACTGAGTAGCCGGTCCGAGGAAAGGGTCCCGCAGCTCTCCAAGTCCTCTCAATCTCAAGTGCATTACCCACAGTCAGTGGCTGACTATAAACCTACTTATATAAATCTTAAAACCATCTTTTCTCCTCCTCCAGATGTCGTGTTCATGTTAGGCTGTGGAAACGAGGAGTGGGTTGAAGATTAAACTACAGATTAAGGTAGTAGGAAATTATAATTACACGTTTTCTTGTGGAAGAACATGGATTGCGAGATGAAAGCTTAATATTTAATCAAAGCGTCAAGAAACGTTGACCCATTATTCACTTAGTGAGAAGGATGCTGTTCTTTTGGAATCCGATGATGCAACTGTGATCAAACATAAAACTTATGCATGTCTTTGTAGAAATAATTCGTTATATGCTTTAACTTGCATAATCTAAAGGAATGGACTTTTTTCTTCCAAATCACCCAATGATTATTCAATAGCAAGTCGCTGAAGGAAACAGGCAACCTGTTCCTCTAAGTCAATATTTGTCCTGCAAATTAGGCTCAGGGAAAAGGAGGAAAGTCGTGTAAATTAACACTAAACAAAGATGTGGCCGTAGTTTGTAATCCCGAGCCCACATGCTGCTTAAGGGGATGACATTATTTTACACAAAAGAGTTAAAACCCCTAAAACTATTTAGCACTTCCTAATGAGGCATACCGAAGATGACCCTCTTCTTTGTCAGCGATAATCGAAGAGCAGGAAGACGCAGAGAAAGAGAGACGTCCGCACTCGAGTGCCCATCGTTCTCCGGCTACTTTAGGGATTTTTTTTATTCATTTAAATAACATAATCGGGAACAAAAATGTCCGAATTGTTTTTATAGCCAATGATAACAAGTAGGCTATAAGATGGCGTAACTATTTATGAGAGGACTATTGAACAAATATAAAGTGTAGAATAACATGGAATATGCAATAATTGAGGAAGATGAGGTTTAGGCCTATTGTTATTTTCAGACGTTTATATTATTAATATATGATGTGTATAAAGTAATATCACATCATTATGTAAATATTTTTCCTTATATTTTTTTTTAGACTTTGTTTTGAACGCCAAAACCAATTCTTAACTAAAATGGTCCTAACTCTCCTTCTCCGAGAATTGAAAGGCGGGACATTACCCTAATTACTCACATAGGCCTATTAGTTCGTCTTCAATTAATTAAGTAATCACGTTTGCATACACACAAGAGAAAACAATGACAAGCAGGCGTAATTGGTTGACGTAGGCCTAGGTGAGGGCAGATTCAAGACTCAGATTTCGACAAAAAGTAGCCTAGACTATTTCATAATATATGTCAACATTATAAGCGTTTTTATCATATTAAAGTTAGTTTTACATTCCCATTAAGTTTTTGTTGGTAATTATAGCACAAAATGCATCCACCATGAAGTTAAGACGGCATCTGCTCTGGGGTACACTAGAAATCAGAGTGCTTCCGGTTTCCAAGAAGTTTAAACCGAGTCAGCTAGGAATCAGCTGATGCTGTACGAGTCGTTAGACAGCAATCACGTTCAACCTCGTGCGCAGCTGCGTGTTAAACTTCAAAACCTCCGTTTTGAGGAGTACGGTTTTAAAGCGCAGCACAGCTAGCGCAATGCTAACTGACAGAGCAATCGGCCCAAGGGGTAACACTGTCGTTTTCTATCAAATAAATAACACCTCGTTTTTTATCAAAAAAAAACGTAAGGGGTAACACTACCGTTTTTTTTTATAGACCGTCATCAAATAAATAATAAGGGGTAACACTGTCGTTTTTTATCAAATAAAACATAAGGGGTGACACTGTCGTTTTTTATTCCCAGTCATCAAATAAAACGTAAGGGGTAACACTGTTGTTTTTTTATTGCCCGTCAACAAATAAAATGTAAGGGGTAACACTGTCGTTTTTTTATCAAACAAAACATAACACCTCGTTTTTTATCAAATAAAACATAAGGGGTAACACTATCGTTTTTTATCAAAAAAAACATAAGGGGTAACACTGTCGTTTTTTATAGACCGTCATCAAATAAATAATAAAGTGTAACACTGTCGTTTTTTATCATATATGGGGCGGCTTAGCTCAGGAGGTAGAGCTGTTGTCTTGTAACTGTACGGTTTCTTGTTCGATCCACAGCTCCTCCTAGCTGCGCAATTATAGTACAACCCCAGCGAGCAACTCACGTGTCTATGTGTGGTCCATATTATTTAGATTCAATTCTGCAATCTCTGTTTAATTCAGAAGTAAAGTAGGCCTTGAGATATAACAGGTAACACTGTCGTTTTTTATCAAAAAAAACATAACGCTTTCTTTTTTTTAATAAAACATAAGGGGTAACACTGTCGTTTTTTATCGGCCGTCATCAAAAAAACCATAAGGGTTAACACTGTCGTTTTTTATCAAAAAAAACATAAGGGGTAACACTGTCGTTTTTTATAGACCGTCATCAAATAAATAATATATGACACTGTCCTTTTTCATCAAATGTGGGGCGGGTTAGCTCAGGAGGTAGAGCAGTATCCTTGTAACTGTAAGGTTGCCTGTTCGATCCACAGCTACTCCTAGCGGCGCAATTATAATACGCCCCCAGCGAGCAACGGACGAGTCTACGTGTAGTCCATATTTTTTAGATTAAATTCTGCAATCTCCGTTTAATTCAGAAGTAAAGGTAACACTGTCGTTTTTTATCAAATAAAACATGACGCTGTCGTTTTTTATCAAATAAAACATAAGGGGTAACACTGTAGCAGTGTCGTTTTTTATCAAAAAAAACATAAGGGGTAACACTGTCGTTTTTTTATTGCCCGTCCTCAAATAAAACGTAAGGGGTAACACTGTCGTTTTTTTAATAAAACATAAGGGGTAACACTGTCGTTTTTTATCGGCCATCATCAAAAAAACCTAAGGGGTAACACTGTCGTTTTTTATCAAATACGTTTTTTTTATTCCCAGTCATCAATAAAACATAAGGGGTAACACTGTTGTTTTTTATCAAATAAAACATAAGGGGTAACACTGTCGTTTTTTTATTGCCCTTTATCAAATAAAACATAAGGGGTAACACTGTCGTTTTTTATCGGCCGTCATCAAAAAGAACATAAGGGGTAACACTGTCGTTTTTTATCGAAAAAAACATAAGGGGTAACACTGTCGTTTTTTTATTGCCCGTTATCAAATAAAACGTAAGGGGTAACACTGTCGTTTTTTTAATGGAACATAAGGAGCAACACTGTCGTTTTTTATCGGCCATCATCAAAAAAAACATAAGGGGTGACACTGTCGTTTTTTATCGAAAAAAACATAAGGGGTAACACTGTCGTTTTTTTATTGCCCGTCATCAAATGAAACATAAGGGGTAACAATGTGGTTTTTTATCAAATAAAACATAAGGGGTAACATTGTCGTTTTTTATCGGCCGTCGTCAAAAAAAACATAAGGGGTAACACTGTCGTTTTTTTATTGCCCGTCATCAAATAAAACGTAAGGAGTAACACTGTTGTTTTTTAGCAAATAAATCATTAGGGGTAACATTGTCGTTTTTTATCGGCCGTCGTCAAAAAAAACGTAAGGGGTAACACTGTCGTTTTTCTAATAAAACAGAAGGGGTAACACTGTCGTTTTCTATCAAATAAAACATACGGGGTAACATTGTCGTTTTTTATCGTCCATCATCAAAAAAAACATAAGGGGTAACACTGTCGTTTTTTATCAAAAAAAACATAAGGGGTAACACTGTCGTTTTTTTATTGCCCGTCATCAAATAAAACGTAAGGGGTACCACTGTCGTTTTTTTAATAAAACAGAAGGGGTAACACTGTCGTTTTCTATCAAATAAAACATAAGGGGTAACATTGTCGTTTTTTATCGGCCGTCATCAAAAAAAACGTAAGGGGTAACACTGTCGTTTTTTATCAAAAAAAACATAAGGGGTAACACTGTCGTTTTTTATAGACCGTCATCAAATAAATAATAAGTTGTGACACTGTCCTTTTTAATCATATGTGGGGCTGCTTAGCTCAGGAGGTAGCGCAGTAATCTTTTAACTGAAAGGTTCCATGTTCGATTCCTAGCTGTGCAATTAAAGTACGCCCCCAGCGAGCAACGGACGAGTCTATGCGTGGACAATATCTTTTAGATTAAATTCTGCAATCTCCGTTTAATTCAGAAGTAAAGGTAACACCGTCGTTTTTTATCAAATAAAGCATAACGCTGTCGTTTTTTATCAAATAAAACATAACGCTGTCGTTTTTTATCAAATAAAACATAAGGACTGTAGCAGTGTCGTTTTTTATCAAAAAAAACACAAGGGGTAACACTGTCGTTTTTTTATTGCCCGTCCTCAAATAAAACGTAAGGGGTAACACTGTCGTTTTTTATCAAAAAAAACATAAGGGGTAACACTGTCGTTTTTTTATTGCCCGTCATCAAATAAAACGTAAGGGGTAACACTGTCGTTTTTTTAATAAAACTTAAGGGGTAACACTGTCGTTTTTTATCGGCCGTCATCAAAAAAACATAAGGGGTAACACTGTCGTTTTTTATCAAATACGTTTTTTTTATTCCCAGTCATCAATAAAACATAAGGGGTAACACTGTTGTTTTTTATCAAATAAAACATAAGGGGTAACACTGTCGTTTTTTTATTGCCCTTCATCAAATAAAACATAAGGGGTGACACTGTCGTTTTTTATCGGCCGTCATCAAAAAAAACATAAGGGGTAACACTGTCGTTTTTTTATTGCCCGTCATCAAATAAAACGTAAAGGGTAACACTGTCGTTTTTTTAATAAAACATAAGGGGTATCGCTGTCGTTTTTTATCGGCCATCATCAAAAAAAACATATGGGGTAACACTGTCTTTTTTTTATCAAATAAGTTTTTTTTATTCCCAGTCATCAATGAAACATAAGGGGTAACACTGTTGTTTTTTATCAAATAAAACATAAGGGGTTACACTGTCGTTTTTTTATTGCCCGTAATCAAATAAAACGTAAGAAGTAACACTGTCGTTTTTTAGCAAATAAATCATAAGGGGTAACATTGTCGTTTTTTATCGGCCGTCGTCAAAAAAAACATAAGTGGTAACACTGTCGTTTTTTTATTGCCCGTCATCAAATAAAACGTAAGGGGTAACACTGTTGTTTTTTTAATAAAACAGAAGGGGTATCACTGTCGTTTTCTATCAAATAAAACATAAGGGGTAACATTGTCGTTTTTTATCGACCGTCATCAAAAAAAACGTAAGGGGTAACACTGTCGTTTTTTATCAAAAAAAACATAAGGGGTATCACTGTCGTTTTTTTATAGGCCGTCATCAAATAAATAATAAGTTGTGACACTGTCATTTTTAATCATATGTGGGGCGGTTTAGCTCAGGAGGCAGAGCAGTATCCTTGTAACTGAAAGGTTACATGTTCGATCCCCAGCTCTTCCTAGCTGTGCAATTAAAGTACGCCCCCAGTGAGCAACGGACGAGTCTATGTGTGGTCAATATTTTTTAGATTAAATTCTGCAATCTCCGTTTAATTCAGAAGTAAAGGTAACACTGTCGTTTTTTATCAAATAAAACATAACGCTGTCGTTTTTTATCAAATAAAACATAAGGGGTAACACTGTAGCAGTGTCGTTTTTTATCAAAAAAAACATAAGGGGTAACACTGTCGTTTTTTTATTGCCCGTCCTCAAATAAAACGTAAGGGGTAACACTGTCGTTTTTTTAATAAAACATAAGGGGTAACACTGTCGTTTTTTAACGGCCGTCATCAAAAAAAACATAAGGGGTAACACTGTCGTTTTTTATCAAAAAAAACATAAGGGGTAACACTGTCGTTTTTTTATTGCCCGTCATCAAATAAAACGTAAGGGGTAACACTGTCGTTTTTTTAATAAAACATAAGGGGTTACACTGTCGTTTTTTATCGGCCGTCATCAAAAAAAACATAAGGGGTAACACTGTCGTTTTTTATCAAATAAGTTTTTTTTATTCCCAGTCATCAATAAAACATTAGGGGTAACACTGTTGTTTTTTATCAAATAAAACATAAGGGGTAACGCTGTCGTTTTTTTATTGCCCGTCATCAAATAAAACGTAAGGAGTAACACTGTCGTTTTTTAGCAAATAAATCATAAGGGCTAACATTGCGATTTTTATCGGCCGTCGTCAAAAAAAACATAAGGGGTAACACTGTCGTTTTTTTATTGCCCGTCATCAAATAAAACGTAAGGGGTAACACTGTTGTTTTTTTAATAAAACAGAAGGGGTAACACTGTCGTTTTCTATCAAATAAAACATAAGGGGTAACATTGTCGTTTTTTATCGGCCGTCATCAAAAAAAACACTGTCGTTTTCTTATCAAAAAAAACATAAGGGGTAACACTGTCGTTTTTTATCAAAAAAAACATAAGGGGTAACACTGTCGTTTTTTATCGTCCGTCATCAAAAAAAACATAAGGGGTAACCCTGTCGTTTTTTATCAAAAAAAACATAAGGGGTAACACTGTCGTTTTTTTATTGCCCGTCATCAAATAAAACGTAAAGGGTAACACTGTCGTTTTTTTAATAAAACATAAGGGGTATCACTGTCGTTTTTTATCGGCCATCATCAAAAAAAACATATGGGGTAACACTGTCTTTTTTTTATCAAATAAGTTTTTTTTATTCCCAGTCATCAATGAAACATAAGGGGTAACACTGTTGTTTTTTATCAAATAAAACATAAGGTGTTACACTGTCGTTTTTTTATTGCCCGTAATCAAATAAAACGTAAGTAGTAACACTGTCGTTTTTTAGCAAATAAATCATAAGGGGTAACATTGTCGTTTTTTATCGGCCGTCGTCAAAAAAAACATAAGTGGTAACACTGTCGTTTTTTTATTGCCCGTCATCAAATAAAACGTAAGGGGTAACACTGTTGTTTTTTTAATAAAACAGAAGGGGTAACACTGTCGTTTTCTATCAAATAAAACATAAGGGGTAACATTGTCGTTTTTTATCGACCGTCATCAAAAAAAACGTAAGGGGTAACACTGTCGTTTTTTATCAAAAAAAACAAAAGGGGTATCACTGTCGTTTTTTTATAGGCCGTCATCAAATAAATAATAAGTTGTGACACTGTCATTTTTAATCACATGTGGGGCGGCTTAGCTCAGGAGGTAGAGCAGTATTCTTGTAACTGAAAGGTTACATGTTCGATCCCCAGCTCTTCCTAGCTGTGCAATTGAAGTACGCCCCCAGTGAGCAACGGACGAGTCTATGTGTGGTCAATATTTTTTAGATTAAATTCTGCAATCTCCGTTTAATTCAGAAGTAAAGGTAACACTGTCGTTTTTTATCAAATAAAACATAACGCTGTCGTTTTTTATCAAATAAAACATAAGGGGTAACACTGTAGCAGTGTCGTTTTTTATCAAAAAAAACATAAGGGGTAACACTGTCGTTTTTTTATTGCCCGTCCTCAAATAAAACGTAAGGGGTAACACTGTCGTTTTTTTAATAAAACATAAGGGGTAACACTGTCGTTTTTTATCGGCCGTCATCAAAAAAAACATAAGGGGTAACACTGTCGTTTTTTATCAAAAAAAACATAAGGGGTAACACTGTCGTTTTTTTATTGCCCGTCATCAAATAAAACGTAAGGGGTAACACTGTCGTTTTTTTAATGAAACATAAGGGGTTACACTGTCGTTTTTTATCGGCCGTCATCAAAAAAAACATAAGGGGTAACACTGTCGTTTTTTATCAAATACGTTTTTTTTATTCCCAGTCATCAATAAAACATTAGGGGTAACACTGTTGTTTTTTATCAAATAAAACATAAGGGGTAACACTGTCGTTTTTTTATTGCCCGTCATCAAATAAAACGTAAGGAGTAACACTGTCGTTTTTTAGCAAATAAATCATAAGGGGTAACATTGCGATTTTTATCGGCCGTCGTCAAAAAAAACATAAGGGGTAACACTGTCGTTTTTTTATTGCCCGTCATCAAATAAAACGTAAGGGGTAACACTGTTGTTTTTTTAATAAAACAGAAGGGGTAACACTGTCGTTTTCTATCAAATAAAACATAAGGGGTAACATTGTCGTTTTTTATCGGCCGTCATCAAAAAAAACACTGTCGTTTTCTTATCAAAAAAAACATAGGGGGTAACACTGTCGTTTTTTTATAGACCGTCATCAAATAAATAATAAGTTGTGACACTGTCCTTTTTAATCATATGCGGGGCGGCTTAGCTCAGGAGGTAGAGCAGTATTCTTGTAACTGAAAGGTTGCATATTCGATCACCAGCTCTTCCTAGCTGTGCAATTAAAGTACGCCCCCAGCGAGCAACGGACGAGTCTATGTGTGGTTAATATTTTTTAGATTAAATTCTGCAATCTCCGTTTAATTCAGAAGTAAAGGTAACACTGTCGTTTTTTATCAAATAAAACATAACGCTGTCGTTTTTTTATCAAATAAAACATAAGGACTGTAGCAGTGTCGTTTTTTATCAAAAAAAACATAAGGGGTAACACTGTCGTTTTTTTATTGCCCGTCCTCAAATAAAACGTAAGGGGTAACACTGTCGTTTTTTTAATAAAACATAAGGGGTAACACTGTCGTTTTTTATCGGCCGTCATCAAAAAAATCATAAGGGGTAACACTGTCGTTTTTTATCAAAAAAAACATAAGGGGTAACACTGTCGTTTTTTTATTGCCCTCCATCAAATAAAACGTAAGGGGTAACACTGTCGTTTTTTATCGGCCGTCATCATAAAACATAAGGGGTAACACTGTCGTTTTTTATCAAATACGTTTTTTTTATTCCCAGTCATCAATAAAACATAAGGGGTAACACTGTTGTTTTTTATCAAATAAAACATAAGGGGTAACACTGTCGTTTTTTTATTGCCCGTCCTCAAATAAAACGTAAGGGGTAACACTGTCGTTTTTTTAATAAAACATAAAGGGTAACACTGTCGTTTTTTATCGGCCGTCATCAAAAAGAAACATAAGGGGTAACACTGTTGTTTTTTATCAAAAAAAACATAAGGGGTAACACTGTCGTTTTTTTATTGCCCGTCATCAAATAAAACGTAAGGGGTAACACTGTCGTTTTTTTAATGAAACATAAGGGGTTACACTGTCGTTTTTTATCGGCCGTCATCAAAAAAAACATAAGGGGTAACACTGTCGTTTTTTATCAAATACGTTTTTTTTATTCCCAGTCATCAATAAAACATTAGGGGTAACACTGTTGTTTTTTATCAAATAAAACATAAGGGGTAACACTGTCGTTTTTTTATTGCCCGTCATCAAATAAAACGTAAGGAGTAACACTGTCGTTTTTTAGCAAATAAATCATAAGGGGTAACATTGCGATTTTTATCGGCCGTCGTCAAAAAAAACATAAGGGGTAACACTGTCGTTTTTTTATTGCCCGTCATCAAATAAAACGTAAGGGGTAACACTGTTGTTTTTTTAATAAAACAGAAGGGGTAACACTGTCGTTTTCTATCAAATAAAACATAAGGGGTAACATTGTCGTTTTTTATCGGCCGTCATCAAAAAAAACACTGTCGTTTTCTTATCAAAAAAAACATAGGGGGTAACACTGTCGTTTTTTTATAGACCGTCATCAAATAAATAATAAGTTGTGACACTGTCCTTTTTAATCATATGCGGGGCGGCTTAGCTCAGGAGGTAGAGCAGTATTCTTGTAACTGAAAGGTTGCATATTCGATCACCAGCTCTTCCTAGCTGTGCAATTAAAGTACGCCCCCAGCGAGCAACGGACGAGTCTATGTGTGGTTAATATTTTTTAGATTAAATTCTGCAATCTCCGTTTAATTCAGAAGTAAAGGTAACACTGTCGTTTTTTATCAAATAAAACATAACGCTGTCGTTTTTTTATCAAATAAAACATAAGGACTGTAGCAGTGTCGTTTTTTATCAAAAAAAACATAAGGGGTAACACTGTCGTTTTTTATTGCCCGTCCTCAAATAAAACGTAAGGGGTAACACTGTCGTTTTTTTAATAAAACATAAGGGGTAACACTGTCGTTTTTTATCGGCCGTCATCAAAAAAAACATAAGGGGTAACACTGTCGTTTTTTATCAAAAAAAACATAAGGGGTAACACTGTCGTTTTTTTATTGCCCTCCATCAAATAAAACGTAAGGGGTAACACTGTCGTTTTTTATCGGCCGTCATCATAAAACATAAGGGGTAACACTGTCGTTTTTTATCAAATACGTTTTTTTTATTCCCAGTCATCAATAAAACATAAGGGGTAACACTGTTGTTTTTTATCAAATAAAACATAAGGGGTAACACTGTCGTTTTTTTATTGCCCTTCATCAAATAAAACATAAGGGGTAACTGTCGTTTTTTATCGGCCGTCATCAAAAAAAACATAAGGGGTAACACTGTCGTATTTTATCAAAAAAAACATAAGGGGTAACACTGTCGTTTTTTTTATTGCCCGTCATCAAATAAAACGTAAGGGGTAACACCGTCGTTTTTTTAATAAAACATAAGGGGTAACACTGTCGTTTTTTATCGGCCATCATCAAAAAAAACATAAGGGGTAACACTGTCGTTTTTTATCAAATAAGTTTTTTTTATTTCCAGTCATCAATGAAACATAAGGGGTAACACTGTTGTTGTTTATCAAATAAAACATAAGGGGTAACACTGTAGTTTTTTTATTGCCCGTCATCAAATAAAACGTAAGGGGTAACACTGTTGTTTTTTTAATAAAACAGAAGGGGTAACACTGTCGTTTTCTATCAAATAAAACATAAGGGGTAACATTGTCGTTTTTTATCGGCCGTCATCAAAAAAAACATAAGGGGTAACACTGTCGTTTTTTATCAAAAAAAACATAAGGGGTAACACTGTCGTTTTTTTACAGATCGTCATCAAATAAATAATAATTTGTGACACTGTCCTATGTGATCATATGTGGGGCGGCTTAGCTCAGGAGGTAGAGCAGTATTCTTATAACTGAAAGGTTGCATGTTCGATCCCCAGCTCTTCCTAGCTGTGTAATTATAGTACGCCCCCAGCGAGCAACGGTCGATTCTATGTGTGGTCAATATTTCTTAGATTAAATTCTGCAATCTCCGTTTAATTCAGAAGTAAAGGTAACACTGTCGTTTTTTATCAAATAAAACATAACGCTGTCGTTTTTTATCAAATAAAACATAAGGGGTAACACTGTAGCAGTGTCGTTTTTTATCAAAAAAAACATAAGGGGTAACACAATCGTTTTTTTATTGCCCGTCCTCAAATAAAACGTAAGGGGTAACACTGTCGTTTTTTTAATAAAACATATGGGGTAACACTGTCGTTTTTTATCGGCCGTCATCAAAAAAAACATAAGGGGTAACACTGTCGTTTTTTATCAAAAAAAACATAAGGGGTAACACTGTCGTTTTTTTATTGCCCGTCATCAAATAAAACGTAAAGGGTAACACTGTCGTTTTTTTAATAAAACATAAGGGGTAACACTGTCGTTTTTTATCGGCCATCATCAAAAAAAACATATGGGGTAACACTGTCTTTTTTTATCAAATAAGTTTTTTTTATTCCCAGTCATCAATGAAACATAAGGGGTAACACTGTTGTTTTTTATCAAATAAAACATAAGGGGTAACACTGTCGTTTTTTTATTGTCCGTCATCAAATAAAACGTAAGGAGTAACACTGTTGTTTTTTAGCAAATAAATCATAAGGGGTAACATTGTCGTTTTTTATCGGCCGTCGTCAAAAAAAACATAAGGGGTAACACTGTCGTTTTTTTATTGCCCGTCATCAAATAAAACGTAAGGGGTAACACTGTCGTTTTTTATCGGCCGTCATCATAAAACATAAGGGGTAACACTGTCGTTTTTTATCAAGTACGTTTTTTTTATTCCCAGTCATCAATAAAACATAAGGGGTAACACTGTTGTTTTTTATCAAATAAAACATAAGGGGTAACACTGTCGTTTTTTTATTGCCCTTCATCAAATAAAACATAAGGGGTAACTGTCGTTTTTTATCGGCCGTCATCAAAAAAAACATAAGGGGTAACACTGTCGTATTTTATCAAAAAAAACATAAGGGGTAACACTGTCGTTTTTTTTATTGCCCGTCATCAAATAAAACGTAAGGGGTAACACCGTCGTTTTTTTAATAAAACATAAGGGGTAACACTGTCGTTTTTTATCGGCCATCATCAAAAAAAACATAAGGGGTAACACTGTCGTTTTTTATCAAATAAGTTTTTTTTATTCCCAGTCATCAATGAAACATAAGGGGTAACACTGTTGTTTTTTATCAAATAAAACATAAGGGGTAACACTGTAGTTTTTTTATTGCCCGTCATCAAATAAAACGTAAGGGGTAACACTGTTGTTTTTTTAATAAAACAGAAGGGGTAACACTGTCGTTTTCTATCAAATAAAACATAAGGGGTAACATTGTCGTTTTTTATCGGCCGTCATCAAAAAAAACATAAGGGGTAACACTGTCGTTTTTTATCAAAAAAAACATAAGGGGTAACACTGTCGTTTTTTTACAGATCGTCATCAAATAAATAATAAGTTGTGACACTGTCCTATGTGATCATATGTGGGGCGGCTTAGCTCAGGAGGTAGAGCAGTATTCTTATAACTGTAAGGTTGTATGTTCGATCCCCAGCTCTTCCTAGCTGTGTAATTATAGTACGCCCCCAGCGAGCAACGGTCGATTCTATGTGTGGTCAATATTTTTTAGATTAAATTCTGCAATCTCCGTTTAATTCAGAAGTAAAGGTAACACTGTCGTTTTTTATCAAATAAAACATAACGCTGTCGTTTTTTATCAAATAAAACATAAGGGGTAACACTGTAGCAGTGTCGTTTTTTATCAAAAAAAACATAAGGGGTAACACAATCGTTTTTTTATTGCCCGTCCTCAAATAAAACGTAAGGGGTAACACTGTCGTTTTTTTAATAAAACATATGGGGTAACACTGTCGTTTTTTATCGGCCGTCATCAAAAAAAACATAAGGGGTAACACTGTCGTTTTTTATCAAAAAAAACATAAGGGGTAACACTGTCGTTTTTTTATTGCCCGTCATCAAATAAAACGTAAAGGGTAACACTGTCGTTTTTTTAATAAAACATAAGGGGTAACACTGTCGTTTTTTATCGGCCATCATCAAAAAAAACATATGGGGTAACACTGTCTTTTTTTATCAAATAAGTTTTTTTTATTCCCAGTCATCAATGAAACATAAGGGGTAACACTGTTGTTTTTTATCAAATAAAACATAAGGGGTAACACTGTCGTTTTTTTATTGTCCGTCATCAAATAAAACGTAAGGAGTAACACTGTTGTTTTTTAGCAAATAAATCATAAGGGGTAACATTGTCGTTTTTTATCGGCCGTCGTCAAAAAAAACATAAGGGGTAACACTGTCGTTTTTTTATTGCCCGTCATCAAATAAAACGTAAGGGGTAACACTGTCGTTTTTTTAATGAAACAGAAGGGGTAACACTGTCGTTTTCTATCAAATAAAACATGCAGGGTAAAATTGTCGTTTTTTATCGGCCGTCATCAAAAAAAACATCAGGGTTAACACTGTCGTTTTTTATCAAATATATTTTTTTTATTCCCAGTCATCAATGAAACATAAGGGGTAACACTGTAGTTTTTTATCAAATAAAACATAAGGGGTAACACTGTCGTTTTTTTATTGCCCGTCATCAAATAAAACGTAAGGAGTAACACTTTCGTTTTTTAGCAAATAAATCATAAGGGGTAACATTGTCGTTTTTTATCGGCCGTCGTCAAAAAAAACATAAGGGGTAACACTGTCGTTTTTTTTATTGCCCGTCATCAAATAAAACGTAAGGGGTAACACTGTCGTTTTTTTAATAAAACAGAAGGGGTAACACTGTCGTTTTCTATCAAATAAAACATACGGGGTAACATTGTCGTTTTTTATCGGCCGTCATCAAAAAAAACGTAAGGGGTAAGACTGTCGTTTTTTATCAAAAAAAACATAAGGAGTAACACTGTCGTTTTTTTATAGACCGTCATCAAATAAATAATAAGTTGTGACACTGTCCTTTTTAATCATATGTGGGGCGGCTTAGCTCAGGAGGTAGAGCAGTATTCTAGTAACTGAAAGGTTGCATGTTCGATCCCCAGCTTTTCCTAGCTGTGTAATTATAGTACACCCCCAGCGAGCAATGGACGAGTCTATGTGTGGTCAATATTTTTTAGATTAGATTCTGCAATCTCCGTTTAATTCAGAAGTAAAGGTAACACTGTCGTTTTTTATCAAATAAAATATAACGCTGTCGTTTTTTATCAAATAAAACATAAGGGGTAACAGTGTCGTTTTTTATCAAAAAAAACATAATGGGTAACACTGTCGTTTTTTTATTGCCCGTCATCAAATAAAACGTAAGGGGTAACACTGTCGTTTTTTTTTTGCCCGTCAACAAATAAACCGTAAGGGGTAACACTGTTGTTTTTTATCAAATAAAACATAAGGGGTAACACTGTTGTTTTCGATCAAATAAAAGATAACACTGTCATTTTTTATCAAATATAACAAGGGGTAACACTGTTGTTCTTTATCAAATAAAACATAAGGGGTAACACTCTCGTTTTTTATTGCCCGTCATCAAATGAAACGTAAGGGGTAACACTGTCGTTTTTTATCAAATAAAACATAACACTGTCGTTTTTATCAAATAAAACATAAGGGGTAACACTGTCATTTTTTATCAAATAAAAGATAACGCTGTCGTTTTTATCAAATAAATCATAAGGGGTAACACTGTCGTTTTTTATCGGCCGTCGTCAAAAAAAACATAAGGGGTAACACTGTTGTTTTTTTATTGCCCGTCAACAAATAAAACGTAAGGGGTAATACTGTTGTTTTTTTATTGCCCGTCAACAAATAAAACGTAAGGGGTAACACTGTCGTTTTTTATCAAATAAAGCATAACACTGTCGTTTTTATCAAATAAAACATAAGGGGTAACACTGTCGTTTTTTATCAAATAAAAGATAACACTGTCGTTTTTTATCAAATAAAACAAGGGGTAACACTGTCATTTTTTATCAAATATAACAAGGGTTAACACTGTTGTTCTTTATCAAATAAAACATAAGGGGTAACACTGTCGTTTTTGATAGCCCGTCATCAAATAAAACATAAGGGGTAACACTGTCATTTTTGATAGCCCGTCATCAAATAAAACATAAGGGGTAACACTGTCGTTTTTTATCAAATAAAACATAAGGGGTAACACTGCCGTTTTTTTATTGCCCGTCATGAAATAAAACATAAGGGGTAACACTGTCGTTTTTTATCAAATAAAACATAAGGGGTAACACTGTCGTTTTTGATAGCCCGTCATCAAATAAAACATAAGGGGTAACACTGTCGTTTTTTATCGGCCGTCGTCAAAGAAAACATAAGGGGTAACACTGTTGTTTTTTTATTGCCCGTCAACAAATAAAACGTAAGGGGTAATACTGTCGTTTTTTATCAAATAAAACATAAGGGGTAACACTGTCGTTTTTTTATCAAATATAACAAGGGGTAGTAACACTGTTGTTCTTTATCAAATAAAACATAAGGGGTAACACTGTCGTTTTTTATTGCCCGTCATCAAAGAAAACGTAAGGGGTAACACTGTCGTTTTTTATCAAATAAAACATAAGGGGTATGAATAATAGGTATGATACATTTGCGCTTATTACACCAGGTAGGCCTTCAGTACAATACAGGCTACAATATAGGAGTTGCTTAAAGTGCCCAACTAAAACTCTACAAAGAACAGATCATTTGTATGTAAAAAAAATAAATGAACGCACAGAGGATCGTACCATTCAACGAAACATAAAAAGGTTCCCAAATCCTAAAAAAATCCTAAAACCAAACCCTAACCCAAAAACCATACTCTTACCCTGAAAGCTATAATCCTAATATGATACCGTAACTTTAAAACCAAATCAAACACCAAAAACCCAAACTCTAAAACCTATCCCATTCACTGAAACTGAATCCTAACATAACCCTAACACAAAAAAATGCAAACTTTAAAAAACGTTATTTTAAGTGAAACATTTCCTTGACCCCTTATGAGGTCACATCCCCAAGGTAGAGAGGCCCTGTTGTATGTAAAGTAATTAATAAGTAAAATTAGTAATAGTGTATCAAAGTACACCTGTGGTTGGTAAATAATGGAGGGATCATCTGATGAGTACAATTAGTGCACCAAATGTCCGGCAAAGAATTGTGTGGTTTGCACACTTTCTGCGCTCACATCGTCCCGTCTAACGCTGAAACTAAAGATATACGCCCCCTGCCCAGCCTGGCTACCTCAACAGTTCTGATCCTATTAACCGGTAATCTCAAGAGCTCACAAATCCAGTGCCTTTCAGAGGCAACTCCACACGAAGCACCCAGCATTCACAGCTTCCTTCTCCCTCCCTTTCAGGATCCCCCTCTTCCAATTCAATAATCATACTCCATTAAGCACAGTAGTGTTTACTCACTTTGTTGGTTCTAATGGTAAACTAGGGGAAGGATCCACTTGAGGATAAGGATCCCAGGTTAATAAGGTTAATAAGGACCACATTGTTTTGGATAGTTTGGGATCTATCTGTGGAGATAGGAGATAGGATTACGTTGAGGTAATCAGATCAGTAACACATGTCGTTTGCTCAGCATCTTTAACTGAGCCTTAGAGGAAAGTTTGTAGTTTGTTGAGTTTGTGTGTATAAGATGGAAAATCACCGCTAGATTTAAATAATGAATCTTGATGGTTCTGGTGTTCTGATGTCATGTGTGGCATTTAGATTGGACATAAAAGGACTTACGATACACATTTGACAAACATCTTTTAATCATTTATTTGCATTTTTAGTTGCATGTCTGCAGTCATTATCATTATCTATGGAATGAAAACAATATAATTCAAAACTTGGACAGGCAAAACTGAACAGCTTTCATTCTTGCCTATAGGCTAACATTTTAAAAGGAATATAGATTTGATCAAAATACAAGAGGACGTGAGATATTTTACATGACATATACAATACAGAGTCAATGCTTTTTTTTTTATTTTAACACAATTATTGTCAAGAACTGGAATCGACCAACTCATACATTGTGTCCTGATTGTCACTCTTTCAACAACATCGGAGCGGAATACATCTACATTCCAACGTTTACTCACACTCACTACAGACAAACATACAGTATAGTCAACAACAGACTGAGGGAGAGAGCTGGGAAAAAAGGGTTGATATGAATCCCGACTTACTTTGAAGACTTTCCTTTAGTAATTAGCTGTTTCATTGAGGTGCTACACAACACTGTCTCGCATAGATAAACAAATACACAATTATCGTTAAAATGACTTTAGAACAAGCATTTTGGATTTGAATGTGTGTTTGATAAACATGACCACGTGGATAGGAATGCGTCAGAGAAAATGGATTTTGTTCACCTCACTGGAAAGGATCACTTTTTGTAGATCATTTAGATAATCCAAAACATAAACAAACAAAACAAATGAGTAATACTAACAAAAGGAGTAATCTTTCTGGACCAGAGTCCACCAACAACTGCCATTTTAGAGTTAGCAAGTTATACAGACACACCAAAAAACAGTTTCCATTCAGTTGAGAAAGTGGAATGAGACGGAAGTAAAGACATAACACCTGGCCCTTATCTGTACTACTTATCGGTCCTAGTAATTAGCTACTGTTTTGTTTACAAGTATACACTTTGAGTCGAAGCTTTGACTTTGCATCCAAGCCTCTCGCAAGCTGCAAGGCTGGTGTGTTCCTAGGAAAGCCGGCATTTGGATTGCATTTTATCATTTCGCCCCTTCTCTTCCCCCGCCCCCCCCTCCCCCACCACGCCACTACACTACCCTCCCGCAGCCCCCCCCCCCTCCCCTAACACTAGCTCACATCACAGAGCACTTCTCCTCCGCCTTGGTCTTGAGCTCGGTGACGGTGGTGGAGGCCTTCTCCTTCAGCTGGTCCATGTCCATGTTCTGGAGGTTCTGCATCTGGCCCAGGAAGGAGTCCTTCACCTCCTCTTCCGTGGCGTCCTCGTCCACCATCTTGAGCAGCTCCTCGGGCACGTCCACGTCATCGCCCGCCATCTCGATCATGTTGTCGTCCTGCTCGCTCTGTGGACACACCGGGGGGGGGGGGGGGGGGGGGGGGGGGGGGGGGGGGGGGGGGGGGGGGGGGGGGGGAGCAGTATGTGGCGGAGTTGGAAATGAGGCCGTGAGGAGGAAAGATGGTAGCACACATATTAAGAACAATGAAAACAAGGGTGGAGTTGATTGGTTAAATGGGTGAATCTATCCGTCCAGCCGTCCATCTATCCATCCCTCTGTCTTTGTAAATCGTTTAGTTTACAGCAGACACATGCTCTGGCTTTTTCTTCCTCTTGTTTCTAGAAGATTGATACTTGATGGAGCAGTAAGGGTAAACAATCAGGTGATCAAGAACAGCAACATATTATGGGATGGTTTTTGGGCCTTTCTGCAGGTCCCAACAAAACCTTGCAGAAGTACTGTTAAAGTCGATCCGTTTATGACATCCCGAATGGGTGTGACCACTCAGACGTATGATTGAATGAACAACCCCAGCAAAACCAGTTGATACATAGTCCACCAAAAGCTCTTACCAGCCTGTTTTAAAACCCCCACATTATGATCATTTTGTAAGGGGTTGTAAAGACTCATAAACATCACACATGATGAGCCCTTTTTAACTGGCGTATGTGTTTGGATCACAATCTATGCATTGGCATGAGTTCATTTTGATATTTTAGCAATGTGGCTGACCAAAGGAACCCTGACCCTTTTCTGCATGGATTCAGGATTAGTTCCCCCCTGCTTACATGGTAACCCTCACCCTACGGTATTCTAGGAAGGTGATACCTCTCTCCAAGAATGGCACTAGTCTTGACCTCTAATCATGGATGCAGATTTATAAAGCAGAGTGATGTCAATAAGATTTTTTTTTTTTTTTCTGATAGGAATCTAAATTCGAACCAGTAAATCAGACAATAGAAACATATCGATATCTGTACATAATAAAGAAGCAAACATTCAAATTTTTTCCCCAACCAACTTCAAACCCTTCCGCACAGACCTGTATGGTACAGACTGCAGAAGGCTGCAGAAGACTACAGAATGCTGTTACAACACCATGGGTCTATGTTTAACACCAAGCTGTGGGATTACCATGGCCCACAGCCGTGGCCTCACGCAAGCAACCAATGACTAAAGATCTGACACTCTCAGAACAGCAAAGACGCACACAGTTAATAGACCAAACAATCATTTGACAGCATCAGCTTCTCGAGTCAAACGCCTGCACTCGGGGCAAAGGTATTGTTTCAAACAATAACCGTGGCTATTAGAGAGAGCGTACACAGGTGTCCTCGACAGAAGCCAACCGACAAAGGAACCTTGTTTCCTTGACAGAGTTGTTATGGTGATCAGGGAGTTCAGCATAGAGCCACCTTGTCATAATGAAGACACCTTATGTAAAGCAGTTTTTGTCAAAGGCCCAGGCTTTCCATGCAATGGAAAACATCAATTGAAGAAAGTAATTACATTTATCAATACCTTGATTTTCCTGAAGATATGTGTATAATAGTCAAGTGTCAGTGCTTTGTCACACAGCCATAGAAAAGAATATGAAGAGGTGGAAAATTGAGTTCATTTATAATTTTTCATTAATTTGTCAATGCAGGGAACGGATCAATTGAAGACTCTGCAAGAAAACTATGGTTACCATCAAACATAGAAACCCTTTTGAACCACATTTCGACATACCTGATTTGCTCCTGCCATTGTAGCTAAGGTTTAAACCCGTTCTCCTTTTATCAGTTCGCTCTTGACAGGGAACAGGAAGAAATCACTTTGTGTCTACTCCTATACCGTCCTAACTCACACTTGTTGCTCCACACCAAGCGCCTGAGATTACTCAAAGAGGCTGCGACACCTGCTCCGCGACGGTTGGCCGTTCCAAGGTGCTCAACAGGGGGCTGTAGGGACACGTGGGGACGTCGCGCTCACACTAATCCGTTGGCATGGTTTCCGCCGTCTTCTCTCGAATCCTAGTCTGCCCAGAACTCGTGCTCACCGGATCAGGGTTGATGGTCAACCAGGCTTGAAGAGGAAGCCCTTACAAGGCATCCAATCGCCATGCCTTGCTTTTAAGGGTTTTGTATTATTACGTTTGAGCCAATAAGAGGCCGGACTTGAATATGAATTAGTTTTCTTTCTTCTTGTTTGATTCTTGCTGAGAGAGAAGTAATTAATAAGGTTTGACTTTGAAAAGTCAATAGTTTTTTAGTGGTACTCACACTTTTCAAATTCCAATCCTGCGAATCAATATTTGTGGTTTCAAATATATACGTTTATATTTAACAGAAATATATTTATATGTATGAAAGAGAATATATTTATGAAGCAACCTATTTAAACACGGCAAAGTAACAAAATGGATTTAGTTGTTGGGTTATTTTGGAGAGTGAGTTCTCACAGTCGCTCTTTAAGTTCAGCAGCACTTGTTGAGGCAGTGAGCAGTGCTTACCTTTGGAAGTCTGTATTTATCTCGTAGACAAACCCTCAGTGTGGCTCTCTCTGCCTTCTTATGCAGGAAGTCTGCATCTCTCTCCATCCTGTAGAAGAGACACTTTAGAGTAAGACCAACTAGACATTATGATTTCAGAACGAGGAAAGGCAGTAGCCAGTTGTAGATATCACAGATTCAATGGCGTTGAACAATGGCGGTTGATTATTATTAGTTTGTTTGCATAGCGGCCATCTTGATTCTGTTCTGTCCCCCTGCCGAGCCAGAATTGATAACAAAGATGGAACCTAGCGGCCCGCTATAGGCGGTATTACTAATCACCAAACAAAGACCTTCATGGTTTAAGTGTATGTAATGTATACACAGTAATGTGTTGTCCTGTACTAGTTGCGTAGACTTTGATTATCGTGACAAATACAATATAACAATATTTTGATTGTACTGGTTTTGCAAACACAATGGGAACACTTTCATTATACTTAAATCCAATTCATGAATATTGGGGATATGAGGGGCTAATTTCACACTTTTATAATAGATTATTGGTTTAGATTGTAGTTGTACATACTTCTTCCCGTATATATTGTTGTTGTATTCTTGTATTGTATTGTTGTTCTCGTATTAATGTTTAGTGCAAACTTCTTTCATGTATAACAGCTCCAATTGACCTCACCTAGTCACCTTAGCCAACTGACTAAAATAAAATGTATGACCTTTGTAAAATGCATTGCCCAAACTGCCCTATCTCCAGAGAGATGGAAGCACACATCTGGTTATGTCATCTACATGTCCAGCCTCTACATCTAAATCACTCGATTTATTGGATGGCAATAATTCTTCTGAGCTTTACAGAAGTCCTAAATACCCCATTTTCCATTATATCCCATTATTAGAGATACACCAGATTCATAATTCAGAGTAGCATATTTATGTACCCAATGATGCACCATTTCATTTGATAATGCTGGACATACTCTAAGCGTCTTAGAGTACCATATTAAGCGCTATATACATTTCATTTATTATTATTATTATTATTATTACCCGAATAAATATCTCTATACGGAATTATGATGTAATATATGTGGTGTGAGATGATTCACACAACAATTTGAAACAGTAGACAAGAGACAGCAGCCAAGCAGCTTAGCAAACACATGGCAATGGCCATTTTGACATTACCTGCTAATATTTCAGGCTATATGCTAAGCTATAAATTATGCTGAGAAAATGATACAGTAAATGTTACACAGTGAATATCAGAAAGCATTGGTCAATTGTAGGCTGATTGGTGCTTGCTTGGAGGAATTAGTATTTTCAAATATTTTACAGAATATGGCTACACAGTCAAGCTGACTCTGTTTCAGATATAGTATTAGAAAGCTTATTGAAACATATTGAAATAGACAGGATATCCCTCAGAACAGAGGACATTTTGAGGGAGATTGAGTAGTTTATTTTAGGGAGTTATTATCTTTCAACAAATCTCTCCATACAAATCATGTCAGCTGAATTTTAAATAATGGCATAATAATAGTCTATTGTGACCATGCACACAAAAAACATCTTTAAATTAATAAATGTGTATCAATACAATAACACACCTTTAACGTTTTTTTTATGTGCACTTTCTAACATTTCGGGTATGGCATTAATAAACTACATTTAGAAAAATAATAAACAACAAACAGCAAAACGTATTCGAAACATGTCAGTATTTTTTCGCTCCAAAAGAACGTTTTGTCAAGGTCAGACGTGTTGGTTGGTCTGACCCGCCTCACCCGGGCGTCTCTCCACCAGCCAACAGTGGGAATACAACAAGGTGGACCCCTCTCCAGCCTCACTTACTTCTCCTCCACCACCTGTTTCTGGTACTCCTCATACTCCTCGCGGGTCATGCCCGCCGCCTTGGCCGGGTCGGTGGGCGCGGCCTCCTCCTCCTTGTCCCCTCCGCCGCCCAGCCCGATCCCCGACAACGGGTTGCCGATCATGCTCTTGATCAGGAACGCCATTCTGCTGTAAGCCCTGCAAAACTGATCTCCTCCGCCGCTATGAACAACGAGCCGCCGTTCTTCTCAGGTTCAGGAGTAGTAAAAGTTGGTCGGTAAAGCTGTTGCCTTTCTGGGGGTGTCCTTCAGGGGTCTTTTTGGGGCCTCCTTGTTTTTTGGGGGGGGGGTGGTCGGTAAATCCAGCGGGATCCTTCCTTTTGCTAGCTAGCCTGCTGCGTGTGTATGTAGCCAAGGACACACTGACACCGAGCAACACGTACACACACACACACACACACACACACACACAGTTGTGCCTCGGCCATAATCTGGATTAAACCCTCCCAGCTCGGCCATGTTTCAGGGGCAGATGGCACGCTCACTTCTCTCTATTCCTGACAGACAGCAGGACCTCTGTGGATCCCTCATTCCATTTTAGCATACATTTATTGATTTTCTGTTACTTTTACAGAGCTTCGGTGCCACATTGTCACCATTGTGAAAAAAAAACTGTTGTAAAGTGCGCCCGGTTCTTTAGGCATATGTGGCCTCTGACCATTGGTGCTTAATCATATTAGTGAGGCAGGGGGCGCGGCCGTGTGCAACCTGGCTCGGACATTTCCATTTATACTACTGAGCGCAGACCGGGGGAGGGATGAGTAGGATTATGGAGCTGTTTATCCCCTGGCCACGGCGCCATTGTTTTTAGAAGTGTGGGGAGGGGGGGTGATTAAAATGTCCATAAAGGATAGGGGATGACTTAACCAAGACCTTTCTCTCTTTATCCACTACGTTCTCTACTTCCGATTCCTGACCGAAGGCCTCATAAATGACCACATCTCTGAATGTACGCAATGAAACAAACTCCTGGTGGCGACCTCTGCACACTACAGGTCCTTGGTGAGACACATTCCTGAAATATTCATATCTCAAGGAAATATTACCCTTGAAACTTGACAAGCAGAATGACAACGAGTGTCCGACAGGGATGGCTGTAATCTCAATGTCTCAGGTTTAGGATTATCAAATCCATAAAGACTCAAACTCAAAACTCGGTAAGTGACTAATAAGTACACAAACGCAATGAATTTGTGAAGCGCAATTATTTGACTACCTTTGTTAGGTTATGAACCAACTGCTCTGTTGGCCGCCGTCTACGTAACAATAATAACCAATTGGAATAGTAAACTGCTACTCATAAACGTACCCAGCAAAGGTAACCTGATGGATGAAGAGTGACTGAAGTTCACGTGTCTGAGGACCTCCATAGCAGTTACACGGATGTAAATAAGCATACCACATGTGTTTTTGTTTTCCTCTATTTATATAAAACAGCTTGAGAAGACAACACAACCACTCATTCAGCATTGCTACACATTATGTTACGGCTGTTGGAGTTTTAGCATCGTAGCATCGATCCAAACATAATATTTTAAATTGAACACTTTTATTGTAACCTAGAGCCATGAATTCATTGAATGAGACAAAAGCCGAGGAAAATCAACTGGAAAAACACTGCATGTAACGTTAAATTATTTTGGGAATTGAAATGGTGGAACACTTTGAGCGGGAATTAATACACAGGTTGTATCATCAAATTAAAACTGCAATTTAAAAAAGGGAAAAGAATTCTCAAAACAAAAGTATTTTCTTCAAGTATAATTATTTACAATTTCAAACACAAATTATATTAACTAAAAAAATCATGGACAATATGGACATCTTCTCATTTTCCTGCCGTCTCATCAAAAGAACTTCTTGGCTGCCGCTTCCTGTTGACTTCTATTCGACAAATAAACAAAACAGAAACTCAGTCAGCATTCAGTGGTCACATGTCAGTCGATATTCGTCAGTACGGGACCGGTTAGCCAAGGGGGAGGACCTACTTGTACATGATGTAGCAGAAGAACAGGACGGACTGGATGACCACGAAGACGACGAAGTGGAGCGTGGACAGACAGGGCGGAATCGGGGGGAAGTCTGGACATTTCAACATCTTCTCTGCAGGGTTCTGGGGGGATACAGTTAAACAGTTAGCAGTGATACAAATCAAAACAATTGCCCCTTTAATTGAGGCATGCTAGACATCCTTGATCCTTGATGATTTCAGGTAAGACTTGTTAGTCACTTTAAAACAATGTGTGTGAGGTGCCGAGCTGGATCAATATATCTTGGGGCGGGGTGTTGTACCGGCGGGCTGCGCTGCACCAGGTGATCCACGTCCCTCTTGACCGAGTGCAGGTGTTCCTTGATTTCGTTGAAGTGCTGCACCGTCTCGTACGTCCCGAGGCCCGCGGCGTTGCCCTGGTGCTGGACCGAGCCCACTTGCTTCAGGGACTCCTGGAAGGAAAGCCTGTAAGCAAACCGGAAACCAGGATCAACTAATGAGCTGCAAAAGGGCCGGCATCATCATATTCATTAAGAATGGGATGTCGTTTTAAAGTTGCAGTGTGTAGGATTTAGTGCCACCTAGAGGTGATCTGCAACCAACTGAATAAACCCCTCTACCCTCCCTTTTCAACAACGTAGGAGAAGCTACAGTAGCCTGTAAGGTGCCATGTAGGTACTTCCAAAATAATTTATTAGTTATTGTTTATTGACAGCATCGAGTAGCCAAGTGTCAAGAAATGAGGTTCCTTGATAGATTAAAAGGGTTATTCTATTTATTCTATTCATTTATTTAGTCTGTCATACTATAGGCCATAGAGCTCAAGAAAGATGATTGATGATTAAAATGTGTCCGTAACCCAGAAAGACTTCCATCGAATCCAGATACAGGACATACAGGAGCAGGGAGAGGAATAGACGTCATACTTGAGAATTCCTATACAGGTAGACACCAGATGTTGGGGATCTAAGCCAGAACCTTCCTGCTGAGTGCCAGACCCCCATCTCACTACACTACCCTGCCCACTCTACATCTATTGAGATATTTCTAGAATAGTGAGAAACGTCCAGTCTGTTCTGCAGCATTTAATTTGAGACAGGCGTTTGTATTTTCATCTTCATTGATAACTTGGTTTGCTACAATTTGATGAATTACTTTGCCAAGCGTGTATATTAACAGGAAACTATTTGAAAAGTGCAAAAACGATGTGTAACCTTCCATGGAAAGTGCTAGGCCTAATCCCTTAGATCTTTGAATATCCTACATAACACTAATGCATTAAAATCAACGTCTTAACTGATTGTTAAAGGTCATGAGTGAAACGTCCTAAGGGGGGAGTTTTGACAAGAAAGCAATCAGGGAATCAGAGAATGTTTTGCCTGTGTGTGATGACAGATGTATTTAAAGACTACTAATCTGATAAAGTGGGGAACCAATTGGTATTAAGATGTGGTGGTCTTTTCTTGCAGGGGGGGCGGGGAGGGGGGGTTCAGTATGTAAAGGGATGACAGATAAACACATTGTAATTTGTTTCTCAGAAGGATCAATAAAATACCCTCCCATGAGAAAGTGAATATTTAATAATAAACCATCGCCTAATCTTCAACAGTGACCCCGTTTATGGAGATGAACCGCCGAGACTACAAGGGAAATGTGTGATTTGGGGAAGGGTCATGATAAACTGACTTAATCTACTGAATAATTCAGATGTGCCCTTCGTATTATAGCATATGAGAGCAGGGATGAGGCAGCTGTAGGCCCGTATGGGGACCCGCAACTTGTTCAACACGTCAACCGGATTATTGTCCCTGTAAAGCTCATCTTAAAATTGCCTTTCTGCTGAAGGGTGTTGCTCAATTGAAGTCATTATGAAAATGTTGCCTTTTCACGCCATCTTCACTGGATGATTGGGTCAGTTGATTGAAAAATACTTGACTGCAGATGTCCATTGGTTGTGGCAGAAATAAGTATCAAATAGAAATAGCGATGAACACATATATATACATACACACACACACACATATACATATATATATTTTTTCTTATTGTTTGTCCTTAATATTATCGTTGATAAAATATATCTTTATCAGAGATATATATACATAATTTTTTTTTGTTAAGGATAAATGTTCAGCGGGATTTGGGGCATACAAACAGCTTTCTTGTTTTATTATAGACAAGAGATTAATGTTACATAAAATAAAACCTTTAATATCTTGTGATTCCGATTAACCCTCAATACAGATGGTTGGCGCGTGCAAATTAATATAAAACAATACAACCATATAACGTTTTTAATATTCCAAAGACAATATGGTGTCTTTGTGTCTTCTTGAAATATAATCAGCATGGTATTAGAAGGATCAATGTTAGAGATCAAAATGCCTCTTCAGACTTTTTCAGTTCACTTTGACCCCATTTCAGAGTTGCTAAAAGATTACCAACGTTTAAGAATCATCACCGTTGCCCTCTTGCCAAAAAGCAGACATATTTTTAAGTATTATGATCTGCACAATAACAAGAAAATGCTGTGAAATTAATCATCAAATTCCCTTTTGTGCGTGTTGAGAAACGTCTGTTAAATCGCTCTACCGTGTGATCACAGTGGCTTAAGCCTTGAAGGACGCGTGGCCACAGCAAAGAACAAATATCTTACTGACGCGGGATGAGAAAACCTGACATTATCCAAAACGCTGTACAATTACATTTCTCCCATTTAATCACGCATACTCAAGTCTGAAATATCAGGCGGTCCTTTGAGTCTTAGCCACGCAGGACTACAATTGCAATCTCTTAAGCCGTATTATCTTCCATTTGTATTGCAATAATATCAATAGAGATAGTGAACGTTAAATTCTCAGAAGATTATGTCTGGGTCTTGGTATGTTTACCACTTACAACTTGCGGTACACGCAGTAAACCAAAGCAGCATATGAAATGCCATGAACAGGGAAAGGGATTTATTTATTTACTCGATGTATAAGATAGCTCACATTTTGACGTTTTTCATTTTATTTGTTGTCCAGTTTGTTGTTCCCTCTATTTTGATGAGCGCAAGAAAGACAAAACATAAAAAAAAAATGTAATAACGTGTTAATTGTGTTATGTCCCTCTCAACCAAACCCTAAATTGAATTAGGAAGACAAGTCATCAAAGTTGACCGGATTTCAGTAAGGAGTTTTAGAATGGTCCGAAGTATAGAAAATATTGTACATCGGGGATGTCATTATTGTGTCTGTGCATGTGTATGTTATTGTGCACGTTGCTGTGGTAAAGGATCTTTAGATAGAGTGAGTAGGTATAGAAAGCGGGGGATTTCATGGTGAGCTGGATTATCAGGCTGACAAACACCTGGGATGCAACTCATTCTATTGTTTTTAAGATTAACCATGAATTCAGAGATTTAAAAAAGGGATTTTTCATACTTTTCTTGTTTTTCCTGGAGTATCATAGGTCATTTTGTATCTGGAGGACAAAAACAACAGCAAGCTTTCGAAGTTCAGAGACCAAAACCGTTTGAATAACAACCGCCCCGGTCGCCGCGACTCACCGTAGGTCGTTGAGGTTTTTCAGCACTTCCTGTTGGGTGGCGATGACCGAGCTCATCTGGGGACTGCCAGCATCTGGCTGGAGGCAAAACACCGTTGACGTCAGTCACGAAAAAAACCAGAAACGGCTTTCATTCTTGTGCCAACGTCAAACGCTCAGACACACACACACAGACACACACCCAACGGTTGACGTCATATTTCGGTCCGCGGCTTAATATTTGTACATTAAGATAACACCTAATTAATAATCTCCGATGGGAAATTCAGGTGTTGCATCGAAAGGAACAGTGCAAATCAAACCGGAGATAAGAATACATCTAAGATAATAAACAAAGGCCAAAGAAAAAATGAGTTATTGACAAAAAAAAGAGCTTAAAATTACAGTTTCTGTATTTTCCGTTCCCTATAACCCTTCAACAGCTATGGATGTATATATTTTCCAGTCCTATTCTGTTCCCCTTAACCCGGTGTGGGGGCGTGTGTGTTCCCGTACCTGTCCGGACTCTGCGTTGATGCCCTTCTTGGCGACCTCGTCGGTGATGACGGAGACGTAGCGGCGCTGCTCGTCCAGGATCATGGCCAGCTGCCGGTGGAGCTGCTTGATCTCCAGGTGGATGCGGTTCTGCCCCTCGAACACCTGCCGGATCTCCCGGTCGTTCACGCTCTCATACTGCTCCTCGACTGGAAGAGACGCCGACGTCCCTCGCGTTAGATTCATTCGCTTTGCATTTATATACATTAGGTTCATGTGATTAGAGATGTTTGTTTCTTCCCAGTTCCTCAAATAGTCGTACGATACCGTGAGCGCATACATTATTAGTGCAGGGAGTTGAACTCCTAACCCTGGCAGTGTTAATGCTGAGTGGAGGTAGACAGGACGACAAACATATTTGTGTGTGTTGTACACACACACACTACAACGTTTTATTGTAAAAGAGCCTATGGGCCTATACGATATTGGTGTCATGCTGTCTGGATCAGTTGGTAGAACATGAAGGAGAAAACCATTTCATTTCATAACTGTTTTCAAAATATTGAAAGAAAAAAACTGAAATAGCACACACACACACACACCTTGAATTTAGTAATTGGCCCCTGTGACCCGACTAATAAATGATATATTTATAATATTATTTAAGTTTTCTAAATAGTGTATATATTTGTACGGTGCAGCAGCGGTTGACTCACTGGGCTCCCCTAGGACGTCCGGGTGCTCCTTCTGGAACTCCTCTTTCTTCTTGTCGAGATCCTGCTGGAAGTTCTCAAATTCCTCCTGGTACTTGTCCTTCTCCTCTTTGGGGATCTCCGCCTCGGCTGGGGGCTTCAACAACGGAGACAAAACAACCACTCTGAGCTCAATGGAGAGGGCCGGGTTCAACCTTTTTTTTCTTCCCAAGTAGCCATCGGCACACAAAGACAGGCTTTGGTTCAAAAATGTTATGTCGTGAACTATTTCTCAAATTGCTGAGCGATTCTGTATTCTTTCTCTTCTTTTTTATGTGTGGCGGACTACTACGATACAACAGGAGACGTGTTAGTTACCTTTTGCTGTCCAGGTTCCGTTAGTCTGAATAATAAAAAGGACAAAACATCATGGTCATCTATTGAAGGGGAGAAATATCTGGGATTAGAAACATTTAGGCAGAAACAGACAAGACAGTTTTAACACAGGATTAGAAATACTTCAATTTACCCTTCAAATTACTCTCTTTATGGTTAAATTTTCCGCCAATTCGATTAGTTATCTCTAGATTGACATTGAGTTATTTGGCACTTGCCCGAAGCTGAGTTCAGAAATATTCATACCATATGATCAATATTGAGTTACAAAGACAAAGTGAATTGAGTCTGCTGGTTTTAATATTAGTGCTATTCAAGTGCACATCATGCATCATGCTAATACAGGATCCCTATTTGTTTATTTTCATCTTTATCTGAAGATTTGGCATGGTTTGTGTTCACTTTCAGAAGGAACAGACAATGTCTATGCTTTATAAGTACCTTTGTTTCAAGCAAATACACAACTTCGACATAAAAATACAGAACAGCACGCTAAAACATGATGACTACCTGCTAGACCACCGGTGGCCGCTGAGATCCCAAAGAAGCCCTCCTTAGGGATGACAATGTTGTCCATCTTGGTGCAGAACTCATAGTCGTCCTTGTCTGGGGTGAAGCCGTTGTTGATCATCACCTGGATGAAGGAATGAATGAATGATTGGATAAAGAGGTAAAGAGTGGGGAAATCTTATCCAAAATAATGGAACTGATGTACAACAATATGCAAACGATTCGGAATGCGTGTTGTTCTGAAAAGTTTCTCTTTTGAACTGCCTAATTTATAGGTTTGTGTGTTAATGTTGGACACTGACTGTGAATCAGTGCTTGTGGCTCCTACCGTCAGCGACTTCTTGTAGTAGGTGATCTTGGCTCGGATGGGATAAGGTTTGTTCCGGAAGTCTCTTAAGCATGTTCCTAGAGCCTGGGTTGTGCCATCACTGGGTTACAAATAATAATAAACAAGATTTTATGTTAACCATTAATTGCAAACACATGTAAAACGCTCACGAAAAGCGCAACCATAAGAAAATAATAATCTAATAAGTAAATCATATTATCACATTAGAGTCTATATGCTTATGGATTATTCTGTAAACAACCCTGATAAGATATGGAAAAAGGCGGTGAGTGTAATTTGAAGACATGATGGAATAAAAAAACTGTTATTTACAGTCTTTACTGGCCCAAGAGAGATTAGGAGAGATGGAGGATTATTATTTACCCCCCACCCCCCGACCAAATATAATCATATTTTCTAATCTTCTTTAAGTTGTTCAAAAAATGTGGCTGGGTGATGATGTCAGGGAGCAGAAGGAAAATAAATATTTACTCACTTTTGGTGGTCATAAACAAGTTTACCATTGTTTCCCACAACGACAATAGCAGGGTTGTTTTTCTGAAAAATAAATTGGAGAAAGTCAAGGCAGGTGTTCATCCAACAAATGTATGCATGCAGGTAAATACAGAATTATGCAAAGGAATGAGGCATGTAGAAATTACACAAACATCCTTTAACACACATCACACCAAAGGGCAACTTTGACATCTTTTCTAAAATTAAACCATTTATTTTATTTATCTTATAGTGAGTAACCGAGTAACCGAGGTTACTCTCGTAAAATACAATTATAGTACCATGATTTTATAAGTTTTAGATTAAATTAAACATGTAGTTCAAGTAGATAATGATTTGCAATACCTGAATCATCATCATAATAAGCTTGCATTTCAAGTTCACTTTGAACACCCTAAACAAGCTGCAAAAATCCTCCTAGTGGCCAGGGCTTGGAATTAATTTTACCCCTCAGAGTTCCGCAACTGGTCTCCATTGTACTTTCAACTGTCCCGACCACTGTCCCCATGATTTAGTGTATGTAAGCACTGGTGTGACGTAGCGCAGATGCCACCTAATATTTTTCAAATTTGAACACTGTTGAAACAGTTCAAATGATAGTTATTCCATGACATATAAACCTCATAATTTAACTTGTAATGATATGTTTCTCTACTGTCCCAGACACCGTATCTTCTAGTCTAGTGCTTTTGCTTTGCTAGTGACAAACAGGGGATGAATCAGGACAACAGCATTATCAAGCATGTGTAAAGGCAACGCCCTCAGAGTTAACATGTGTCAATGCCAACAGTGTAATATAAACTGACCTTGGGTCAGACAAATCACTGATTTCAAAGCTTTGATTCGGCAAATCCTCAGCTTGGTCTAATAATGTTTTGTGAACTGGACAGATACTTTACTTGAAGTTACAAAAAGGACTACTTGAACATAATATAGTAATGAATGGCTTTAGCTTTATCAAAAATTATTTATCTCCTTATCTCTGAATCAGGTGATCGTGAGTACGTTTAGAGAAGTCCTGAACAAATCAACACACTAAACCAAACTATTGAACAACACAGCCGCTGAGAGACTCTGTCCCACCTTTCCGTCGTTGTCGAACGAGTCAAAGAAGATTCCGATTCCGTTCCACTTGTCGGCCGCTCCGTACACGGGGCCGTCCAGGCCTTGTTGCGAGGTGAACCATATCCCCTGTTATCACAGAGCAAACACAACCCGTTAGGCAACATGCTGTTCTCCCCCTGGATACCGCTGCAGCAACGGGTGACTGATGCTAAGGACACGGCCAGGGGGGGTTTGAAAGTCAAGTTTCTTTGCATCTAATGCCGACATTATGAATAACAACCCGAGTTCCCATTATACAGAGCTAAACTTTATTCTTGTTTTGCAATTTCATATGAATGTACAATGTACATTCATTTCAATAACAAACAAGAATAAAGTTTCACTTATTTTTCTCGGTGGAGTCGATGCAGATGACATCATGACTATCCTCCCCAGAAACTGTTCAGGGCGCCCATCTTTATTCTTCATACTTGATGATGTGTGGTGCAACACAGGGATTCATCTCTCGCCCAAACCACCCCCTTGTTTGTCTAATGATTGAAGCCGTGAAAGCCCCGGCTCCTGTCGGGATCCGCTAATGAACGGCGGCAGGAGAAAAGGAGCTTTCACCAACCCCCCCCTCGAGGACCGAGCCCGGGGTCACACACTCAGAGAGGGGTGCCACTAGAGCCCCGAGCCACCAATTCAATGTCTCTATCAAGTACACTTCAGCCCTGGCAGATGCTTGCGGGCGCCAGCGGCCTGTGGTGGAACACGGCGGGCTGAATCGGTGTGAAATCATAGGCAACACCTGAAGGATAATGTATGCAGGTGTTTTAGATGAAGGATAAGGGGGTTTGATTGGCGTGGAGTGTGTATTCCGTGTTCATAGAATGATTTTGTTTTGTTCTAAAAAGGATACATGGGGGCCCTAACTGATCATCTCATTTCCTGTATCTGCATTCACCGTGTGATCTTCCCATTAATAAACATTAACATTAATGTTAATTTACATTAATGTTAACATTCTACACAAATAGTTAACAGTAGTAGTGACAGTAATAGTGAGATTGGGAAGATCGCACGGTGAATGCAGATACAGGAAATGAGAGGATCAGTCAGGGTTGGGACATCTTGCTACCTATCTACCTGCAAGCTAACTCGCAGGACAAGTGCCTCATGTATGTACTCAGTGGAATTTGGTTGCCCCCATAGAGCTTACTGCTTCACAGGGAGGCGACACAAATCAGACACTTGTGAGAAGAGGAAGTACACCAAGCCTCAACGCTTCACCACCAGTTCCGTTGTAGTAATCTTAGTTTTTCATGCAAATATTGCCTCAACGGCACTCTGTAAAGCAATCTTAGCCTCGACCCCGGCTAGGTCTGCTGGAAATATGTCTGTGAGTGGGGCCGAATACACAGGCTAGAAAAAACTATATGAGCTTGCAGATTCATCTGGATGCCATGTTACTGCCCTACATGAAAGCTGTTATCAACGCCATGTTCATTACCAGTCCCGCTGTAGTTACCCTGTCCTTCAAGAAGCTCGTATCAACGCCGTGTTCATTATCAGTGCCACTGTAGTTACCCTGCACTACATGAAGCTAGCATCAAGGCTAGGTTTACCACCAGTTCCACTCCACAACATCTCCTCACCAGTCCGTCGGCTCCCATCCGTCCTCTGCCCGAGACACGGAAGGTCACCACCGCCTCCCAGCTCTCAAACAGGACCATGTTCTTGCTCCACACGGAGCCCTTCTGGCTCCTCAGCGAGGGGGTGATCCGCACCTGGTCCGCACTGGGAATAGCATCTGGGAGAGGAGGAGGAGAAGGAAGAGAGTGACAATAGTAAATCAGTCATATATTCTGGAAACGGCTTCAGTACAGTGAGACCATGCTGTCGTAACTGTGTAGACTGACTAGTGCTAAAGAATGAACTGTGTTGCAAGAATCCAAAGCCAGACGCTCCCAATGGGAGATAGGCTAAGAGATATTTAAATACACAATCGTCTGAGGTCTGCTGGTCCAATTCAGGTGAACACATAGCCTGCCTTTAGTGGTCTAAACAGCCGTCTGCTAAATAAATGGCGTTTCTTTGGTGTTACAACAGAATCTCATCACCCAGATCACTGTGAGCATCAGCAGCTGTGGCGGGCTGCTGTCACAATATCGATCGATAACTCGTATACGGCCAACTGTGTAACCTTCAAAATTAGGTTGAATAGGGAAGGGGAAGAGGAGAAAATATAAAACGGTGTACATTAAATAATACGTGATGACAGGTAGGTTGACAGCTGGCTCCAAAACTTACTCCCACTGTGTATCCAAAACGGAATGCTGCCATCGGTTAGGGACAAATGCGGTCCTTTGAAGCTGTATTTGTATTCAAAACGTCTGTGGGGTGCTTCTGGGTCTGACGTCGAAGCCCCTGATGCAATGTTATCACACCCGATACTTTTTAACGTTATAAATAATACTGATATCAATAGGTAAGATTTTGCCACAAGTCGCTTTCCTATGGGCACCGCCATGTTTCGTGGACAGTGCTGACGTAGCGCTCGAGCCTTGAGCGTGACGTGACGTCCGGAGGGCCAACAGGGCGTTTTCTGATTGGACGGCGGCGCTGACGTGGCAGAGCGCGTATTACGGTTTGTTTGAGGTTGTGAACTACATCAGCCCTATAGGAAATAAATAACTAAATAAATAAAATACGAAAGAAGTTACATGTGCTCCTTGGTTAAAGAAAACATGTTATTATTAAAACAAACCCTAGTTATTTTGAATGATTTTACAAGTTCAAAAAAGTAAAAAATAATTGGTTGCGTTTTTCTGGTGGTTGAGAGAGAGAGCGAGAGAGAGCGAGAGAGAGCGAGAGAGGGAGGGGGGGGGGGGGGGTGCATTGCAGAGTAGAGGGCTATATTTTGTGAGTAATTCTCGGGTCGGGGTTGCAAGATTTAAATAACAAAAGCAACCCTAATAGGTCATTGGTAAAGAACAATAGAAAGCCGTAGGGTGTTAATGGG